>NC_052349.1:10064455-10375688 GCF_009727055.1 Benincasa hispida
TTGTTGTTGTTGAGAGAGGATGAACTCCAAAGAAAAAATAGGCTTTTAAAATAAGTTCAACAAACAATAAGAAAAATTGAGAACTCATAAGGAAAAATAGGATTTTAAAAGGGTCTATAATAGGGATAAGTGGTGTATTATCCTGATAACACTATGGATACGATCCACTTTGTATTTGATATAAATGCATATGATCCAACGTGTTCGTATAGGAGACATGCGAATGGAAGTATCCTTAGCAATGAGTTTGCACAATAGTAACCACTAGATGTAACTTCGTGACTAGTTAGGTTTCTATTTTCAATAGGATGACCTATAACTTAGTCTTACCTCCTGAGTATCTTATGAATTATTCACGAGGGATAGTCCTTTGATTTGATGGGTGAGAGTGACCGGTTCGCCGACTCAATATGTCTACCATTTGCGGATAAGACCAAAGGGGTAGCTGAAAACATAATCATACAAGATGGATTTCACTTATTCCCGACTTCAGGGTAAGTAGATGAGTGTTCCCTTAAGTGGTGTCTCTAGGAACTTGAACAAAGGGCCCTACACTCTCACTGGCCTGAGAGGGGTTTCTATTTAATGGTTGGACCATAAACAGGTTGTTCATTAGAAAGCATTGATACTTAAGGATGTGGAGGTAACTCAGGGGTAAAACGGTAATTTGACCCAGCTAGTGTTACGAACACTCATGAAGGACTTAACTTGTTGTTATTATTTATATCCGTGACACCGAAAACATATCTGTAGCGAGAAGAGTGCAGCGTGGGTCTTTAGTAGAGTGTACCCACAGTTAACGAATATTGATTCATTTGGTTAATGTGTTTAGCCAATTAATTTCATATCGTTGGAGCTTCTGATTTGCAGGTTCATTAGGGTCCCCTTCCTAGCTTGTAAAAGTATTGAGCAATTTTTCATTTAAATTGAATTTGAAATGTTCAAATTCAAATTGGAATTTTATAATGTATGTTGATACATTTTAATATAAAATTTAATTTTAGACTTTATTAATAATTTTGGATATGATTCGAAATTAATAAATGAGAGAACGAAATATTTGAAAGGAGTTCAAATATTAATCTAATATGAATAAGATTCATATTGAAAATAAAGGTTAAAAATAATGTGCATTGGATACACATTAAAACTATAGATTAAATGAAAGAAATGTTTTTTGAATATGATTCAAATAGGAAATTAAATTAAATATGTGATATTTAATTGGATGATTAATTAATTATTTATTTTATTTTATTTTGAATTTAATTAAATTGATTAAATCAAAACTATAGGTTAAATTTAATGTACATTAGATACACATTAAAACTATAGGTTATGTTAGAGAAAATTATTTAAATAATGATCTAAATGATCAATTAATTAATTTTTATTAATTTTATTTAATTTAAATTAAACAAATTAACTCCCAATTTAGGGAAGTTACGACAAAACATGGGATCAATCCCATTTCAACATAGAATTTCTACATAATTGTGAAAAGGTTTGTAAGATAACCGTATAATTACTCTTTTTTGGGAATAACATGCTTAATCGTATTACCTTTTATTTCAATACAAAATTGTTTTGATTTTAAATGTCAATTTGAAAAAGAAAAAAACGAAATGGTTTTTGTTGTTTTAGCTTCCGTTGTGCCTTAGGGTTTTCATTCCTTCAATTGAGCCAAATCATATTATCAATTTGGCCATTTAAATTTTTTTTTCATTGGTTTGTGGAATTTACTACATTATGAATGTTATGTTTTGCAATGGAATGTTTTCTACAATATTTGGCCTTAGTTTACAATTTTTATATGATCAATGTAAAGATCCCTATGCTTTTTTTTTGGCATTATTGTTGTAAATAGTTCCTTCGTAAGTCTGGGGTCTAGAATTAAGGTTCGTTCGATGAAGATTGAGACCAATTTGGCAAAAAATCGCAAATTTTACCACATGTGCATCCTTGCATAATTTTGTAGAGAATTAAGGTTAGCAAAGCGGGTCCCGTTTGACTGCGGTTCTAGTTTTGGTTCAGTTTGGTTGGCTTGGTTCCTAGGTTTAGTGATCCAGTTCAAGCCGGTTCAGGTTGGTCTGGGTCCAATTCTAAGCGGCAGAAGAAAATTTAGGATAAAATTAACTAAATTCGTGTAATTTATGGCTTTATTTATTCTTATGGGCCTAAAATTGCAAGTTCATTTACTCTTTAAATGCTTTGGGGATGTCATTTAAATAAATCTCACCTTTAGGTTAAGGGCATGTTCATGCATTTTTATATATTATGAGTGTTATAATGTATGGTTTGAAATGCATGATTTATAATTTCAAGAATTTATTTAATGTATGTGATATTGTTAAATATATGAAATTGGAGAAGCATGTTTCATGATATTAAGAAAATATAATTAGATATATTTAGTAATGTATATGAATATGCTTGGTTGATTTTCATAATTTATATAAATGTTATATTTAATTGAAAATCAATATGCATTGAGCATGACACATCCATAACTTAATATAATGGTTATATTAAAGTCATGACATACTTGTAATATGATTAAATTTTTAATTAGAATATGATTGTTAATTAATTAAATCATAGTGAGCATGTTATAGGACTAATCAATTTAAAATTTATAAATAGTTTATAAAAATTAATGATTAGCAATCATTAAACCTATAACAAAAAGTTGTATGCAAACTAAGATCTTAAGAAAAACATATTAATTTTTAATTATTTAAAATTAATTAGACATAAGATCACATTTCTAATTAGATTAAAATACTTACTTAGTTTCTTTTAAAATAGTTTTAAAATTGACTAAGTAGGACAAATAGGATAAGGTTATAAGGGAACTCAACCGATACAGTTCTGTCTAAAGGTATTAAGTTGATGGTTACGTTACACCTCCTAATTGGGAATTGGATCGGAACCTGAGTTGAAATAACCGAGGTCCTATTAGCATGCAATGTGACTAGGTAAATTAAATGGTTTTAATATACTAGAACTTCAGTATAAAGAATCTTATTATAAGAGTTTATAATAAGCATAGACTTATGTAGATTCATTAGCGGGAATTTAGTTAAGTATAACAAATTCCTAAAATAATTAGAACATTTAGTGGGAGAAAAAATAGTATATAAGATATATCATTTTTACGCCTCTCATGTTCCTAATGAAGGAAATCAAACACGAGGATTTCCATGAGCAATTTGAATGAACGCAAACAATTATATGTCTTAAAACAGACACTAACAGCATTAGTGCGATAACCCTTCACTAATCGCTCGTAAGACAGCTGGGCCAATTTACCATTTTGTCCCTGTAGTTACATCTAACTCTTTAAGTACCATTGATTCCTCTAATGAACAATAAGCCATAGTCCTACTATGACTGGGTCCTCTCTTCCAAAGAGAGGATGTGGCCATTATGTTCAAGACCCGGAATCAGCCCTTAAGGGAGCAATCTATCTATTTACCCCTACACTGAGGAAGGTGTGAATTCCATTTTGTGTAACTGAGTTCCCAGCTCCCCAATCAGACAAATCCCCAAAAAAAGTAGGCTTGTTGAAGTTGACAATCTAGCCACTTCTTCACCTATACTAATCAAAGGACTGCCTTCATAGGCGGAAGTTCCCAAAACACTCAGGACCAAGGTCATGTCACCTATGGTTGTTTTAGTGAGATATAAGTCTCAATTATCAACGGCATTGTATAAAGAGAGTAATCATCTCGTAGTCCGGTCTTATACAAACTCTTTGTATAGAAAACCCTCACTCGCATGTCTCCACAATAAATGGTCAGTTCAGACCATCTGTAATAGTTTTACAACACTTGTAAACCTCTACAAATGGATGATAAACGGGCAGAAATGCACGTTATTACAGTACTAAGTTATTAAACAATGCAGGTTTGCATTGATAAAATATATAAGACTGTGTCCAAAAAGCATTAAATTTGTAACATTGCGGTCGCATGCATTCATCGCATAAAAACAGTTGACTATTGTATTTTTGTGCAGAATATGCGTTGACGCAAAGCATAAATTGCGATCACAAGAAAGCAACGGTCGAGCACAGCGTTACCGCAAGGCTTTGCGCGTGATTTGTGCTCACAAATATCTGCTCAAGAAGGATTGCCGCATAGAGCTGCCAAAACTCGGTGGCGCATCTGGGTGAAAAAACACAATTAATCATGATGGGACATAAAGCTGATGACGGTCGAGTCCGAATTAAGTTGACAAGCCGCTAACGGTCTACTGTAGCAAGTACACTCAGATTTTCAGTGACAAATTTCAGCGCATCAGTCAGAAAATTAAAGCCATCCCATCTGTGCAATCATAGAGAGAGAAGCGCCTTTTACCCCAAAGCTCTATAAATACCGAAGGCAACCTTCAGCAAAAAGAGTTCGGATACTTAGATAATTTTCTCCATAGTTAGAATAGCCTTGTTCTTAGATTTTCTTTTATTTTAAGGCAGAAGGGAGAGAAGCGAGATTATGCTGATAGATCATTCCGGTGAACTTGGGAGAGTGTCGGAAGCATCAAGATCAGAGAGAGGGCCAGCTCCTGCGGAAGCAGGAATATCTTTTGAACAAAATAGAGTTAACAGTGTAAAAGCCTTGGGAAGCAAGAGATTTCTACCAGGCTCTCTATCCTTATCTCCATTGTCATTTTGTACTTAAACTTATCTATCAAAATGGAATTTACTTCTTTATATCTGTTCACTCTCTATTTATTACGCATGAGTAGCTAAATCTGTCGAATGGGTTGAGAAGCACTTAGCTAGCTTAATTGGGGATAGTCATTCTATGCGATTATCTTGTATTATGTATGCATCATTCGTCCATTAGAGATACTCGGGAGGGTAGTCTAAAGACAGGATCTAGGCTTGGAAAAGTCAAGTTAGAATCTAGCTTAGGAGAGTTAGATTAGAATGCATAATCAAGAGATAGGAGCTTAGGAATAAGTATTGTTTGCTCTCAACGCATCGCATGCATCCTAGAGAAGGATATGATTGTGTGCATTCATTCTTGTCTTTGTGTGCATCTTGCATCATTGCATAGGAAAAGAGTAGAGACTTAGGAATAAGCTCTATGGACATTTCTGTATTCAACACATGCGTCCTAAACTAGGAGCACCACATTTGCATTGGAAAATGATCTGCTGTCGCATGAGTGTAGCATGATCGCCATAGTTTGACACATTCCCAGGAAACACTAGCTAAAGACCTTTAACCCGTTCCTCCGCATACTCAGTGTATCTACCGCATAATCGAACTTTTCTCAATCCGCCACATTCGTTATTTTATTACCTATTTTATTACCGTAAACAACAACCCAAAACAAACTATTTGATTTCTTGCTACCACAAAGTCTTCTTGAAAATTACCACCGCATACTGTTTTCCCTAGTCTCTGAGTTCGACCCTAGACTTACCAGGAAACTCAGTGGTGTTATACTTGGATTCTGCTGAGAAAGCTTGTTGCTCAATGCATTTCCATTACCGCGAACCCCAGTTTAGATTCAGGCATGATACACTTTTTACTTGGATTCTGCTGAGAAAGCTTGTTGCTCAATGCATTTCCATTACCGCCATCTCATTCCATAATTTCATCACATAAAACAACGCATCAAGTTTTTTGGCACTGTTGCGGGGGACTTCAACAATTCAGGTGTGCTAACGATAATTTTTCTGATTTCTTTGCAACTCTCAATCTCTGGAAAATTACGACCCGAAAGATTGAAGGACGTTTCGACGACAATTAAAAAACAACTGCCAACAACAAGATGGAACCCCAAGAAATGGCAGAACACCGAAAGAAAGGGCCACAAACGCAAACAATATATGGCCACCTCATCCCTTCTAGCAAATACCGCAATAGACCCATTCGGGACTATGCGTCGCCCAACCTCTACGATTTCTCTCCAGGAATCAATGAGGCCAGCGTTAGACGGATCAAGGTTTAAAATTGAAACCGTAATGTTTGCAGATTATCCAGGCTGCTGGGCAGTTTTGGAGAGAGCATGGCGAAACCCGCACGGCCCACCTCCGGAGCTTCATAGAAATCTGCAACACTTTTTATGTTCTTGAATATCTCCACCGAGAAAGTTCAACTCACTTTGTTCCCATTTTCCTTATGCGATCAAGCGAGGAGAGAAAATGGGCATATCTCTCGAACCGGTGGAGATAACTTCGTCGGGAACAATTGGTGAAAAAGTTTATGAAGAAGTATTTCCCACCAATCCAAGAATGCCCGGAGAAAGGAAATTAATAACGAATTTGAACAGAAACAACGAATCGCTCAGCCGATGCTTGGGCGAGTTCAAGAGGTTGGTAGAGACTGTTCACATAACGACTTACCAGACTGCTTGCAGATGAAAGATTTTTACCAAGGATGAACCCTGCTTCGCAGACTTACTGCCAATACGGAAACGCTAATGGTCTTACTAGACAAAACATATGAGAAGACCAAAAAATATACTTGATCGCATTTCCAAAAAATGACGAGGATTAAGCGGGAAGCGATCAAAGATTAAGAATTAAAGACAGGACGTAAACAACGGGGCCATCGCATCCCTTCAAAATCAAATGACTAGAATGATGAGTTTGATACAAGGCATCGCAATCAATAAACACTGGAGCGAAGAGAAAGGGCAGGTCAACGCAATTGCTTCAAACGACAACAAGTTATGTCTCTGTGGAGACGCCCATCCGATAGAAGAATGCCCAGAAAATCCGTAGTCAGAATGCTTCATAAGAACAATCCCTACTCCGATACATACAACCCCAAGTGGAGAAACCACCCAATTTCGCATGGAAAAATCAACAACAACTTCCAACCAGTGGCGCAAAAGAAGGGCCACCCAGATTTTTCCCGCGAAAAACAACGGTCTTAACGCATAACCAAGTCTATGCGATCATGCTACACTCATGCGACAGCAGATCATTTTCCAATGCAAATGTGGTGCTCCTAGTTCTAGGACGCATGTGTTGAATACAGAAATGTCCATAGAGCTTATTCCTAAGTCTCTACTCTTTTCCTATGCAATGATGCAAGATGCACACAAAGACAAGATGAATGCACACAATCATATCCTATCTCTAGGATGCATGCGATGCGTTGAGAGCAAACAATACTTATTCCTAAGCTCCTATCTCTTGATTATGCATTCTAATCTAACTCTCCTAAGCCTAGATTCTAACTTGACTTTTCCAAGCCTAGATCCTGTCTTTAGACTACCCTCCCGAGTATCTCTAATGGACGAATGATGCATACATAATACAAGATAATCGCATAGAATGACTATCCCCAATTAAGCTAGCTAAGTGCTTCTCAACCCATTCGACAGATTTAGCTACTCATGCGTAATAAATAGAGAGTGAACAGATATAAAGAAGTAAATTCCATTTTGATAGATAAGTTTAAGTACAAAATGACAATGGAAGATAAGGATAGAGAGCCTGGTAGAAATCTCTTGCTTCCCAAGGCTTTTACACTGTTAACTCTATTTTGTTCAAAAGATATTCCTGCTTCCGCAGGAGCTGGCCCTCTCTCTGATCTTGATGCTTCCGACACTCTCCCAAGTTCACCGGAATGATCTATCAGCATAATCTCGCTTCTCTCCCTTCTGCCTTAAAATAAAAGAAAATCTAAGAACAAGGCTATTCTAACTATGGAGAAAATTATCTAAGTATCCGAACTCTTTTGCTGAAGGTTGCCTTCGGTATTTATAGAGCTTTGGGGTAAAAGGCGGCTTCTCTCTTATGATTGCACAGATGGGATGGCTTTAATTTTCTGACTGATGCGCTGAATATTTGTCACTGAAAATCTGAGTGTACTTGCTACAGTAGACCGTTAGCGGCTTGTCAACTTAATTCGGACTCGACCGTCATCAGCTTTATGTCCCATCATGATTAATTGTGTTTTTCACCCAGATGCGCCCACCGAGTTTTGGCAGCTCTATGCGGCAATCCTTCTTGAGCAGATATTTGTGAGCACAAATCACCGCAAAGCCTTGCGGTAACGCTGTGCTCGACCGTTGCTTTCTTGTGATCGCAATTTATGCTTTGCGTCAACGCATATTCTGCACAAAAATACAATAGTCAACTGTTTTTATGCGATGAATGCATGCGACCGCAATGTTACAAATTTAATGCTTTTTGGACACAGTCTTATATATTTTATCAATGCAAACCTGCATTGTTTAATAACTTAGTACTGTAATAACGTGCATTTCTGCCCGTTATCATCCACTTTGTAGAGGTTTACAAGTGTTGTAAACTATTACAGATGGTCTGAACCTGACCATTTATGTGGAGACATGCGAGTGAGGGTTTTCTATACAAAGAGTTTGTATAAGACCGGACTACGAGATGATTACTCTCTTTATACAATGCCGTTGATAATTGAGACTTATATCTCACTAAAACAACCATAGGTGACATGACCTTGGTCCTGAGTGTTTTGGGAACTTCCGCCTATGAAGGCAGTCCTTTGATTAGTATAGGTGAGAGTGGCTAGATTGTCAACTCAACAAGCCTACTTTTTTGGGGATTTGTCTGATTGGGGAGCTGGGAACTCAGTTACACAAAATGGAATTCACACCTTCCTCAGTGTAGGGGTAAATAGATAGATTGCTCCCTTAAGGGCTGATTCCGGGTCTTGAACATAATGGCCACATCCTCTCTTTGGAAGAGAGGACCCAGTCATAGTAGGACTATGGCTTATTGTTCATTAGAGGAATCAATGGTACTTAAAGAGTTAGATGTAACTACAGGGACAAAATGGTAAATTGGCCCAGCTGTACTTACGAGCGATTAGTGAAGGGTTATCGCACTATATGCCTGTTAGTGTCTGTTTTAAGACTATAATTGTTTGCGTTCATTCAAATTGCTCATGGAAATCCTCGTGTTTGATTTCCTTCATTAGGAACATGAGAGCGTAAAAATGATATATCTTATATACTATTTTTCTCCCACTAAAATGTTCTAATTATTTTAGGAATTTGTTATACTTAACTAAATTCCCGCTAATGAATCTACATAAGTCTATGCTTATTATAACTCTTATAATAAGATCTTTATACTGAAGTTCTAGGTATATTAAACCATTTAATTTACCTAGTCACATTGCATGCTAATAGGACCTCGGTTAATTCAACTCAGGTTCCGATCCAATTCCCAATTAGGAGGTGTAACGTAAACCATCAACTTAAATACCTTCTAGACAGAACTGTATCGGTTGAGTTCCCTTATAACCTTAATCCTATTTGTCCTACTTAGTCAATTTTAAAACTATTTTAAAAGAAACTAAGTAAGTATTTTAATCTAATTAGAAATGTGATCTTATGTCTAATTAATTTTAAATAATTTAAAATTAATATGTTTTTCTTAAGATCTTAGGTTTGCATACAACTTTTTGTTATAGGTTAATGATTGCTAATCATTAATTTTTATAACTATTATAAATTTTAATGATTAGTCCTATAACATGCTCACTATGATTTTAATTAATTAACAATCATATTCTAATTAAAAATTTAATCATATTACAAGTATGTCATGACTTTAATATAACCATTATATTAAGTTATGGATGTGTCATGCTCAATGCATATTGATTTTCAATTAAATATAACATTTATATAAATTATGAAAATCAACCAAGCATATTCATATACATTACTAAATATAACTAATTATATTTTCTTAATATCATGAAACATGCTTCTCCAATTTCATATATTTAACATATCACATACATTAAATAAATCTTGAAATTATAAATCATGCATTTCAAACCATACATTATAACACTCATAATATATAAAAATGCATGAACATGCTTAACCTAAGGTGAGATTTATTTAAATGACATCCCCAAAGCATTTAAAGAGTAAATGAACTTGCAATTTTAGCCCATAAGATAAAATAAAGCCATAAATTACACGAATTTAGTTAATTTTATCCTAAAATTTCTTCTGCCGCTCTAGAATTGGACCAGACCAACCTGAACCGGCTTGAACTGGATCACTAACCTAGGAACCAAGCCAACCCAACTGAACCAAACTAGAACCGCAGTCAAACGGGACCCGCTTTGCTAACCTTAATTCTCTACAAAATTATGCAAGGATGCACAATGTTGGTAAAATTTGCGATTTTTTGCCAAATTGGTCTCAATCTTCATCGACACGAACCTTAATTCTAGACCCAGACTTACGAAGGAACTATTTACAACAATAATGCCAAAAAAAAGCATAGGGATCTTTACATTGATCATATAAAAATTGTAAATCTAAGGCCAAATATTGTAGAAAACATTCCATTGCAAAACATAACATTCATAATGTAGTAAATTCCACAAACCAATGAAAAAAAATTTAAATGGCCAAATTGATAATATGATTTGGCTCAATTGAAGGAATGAAAACCCTAAGGCACAACGGAAGCTAAAACACAAAACCATTTCGTTTTTTTCTTTTCAAATTGACATTTAAAATCAAAACAATTTTGTATTGAAATAAAAGGTAATAACGATTAAGCATGTTATTCCCAAAAAAGAGTAATTATACAGGAAAAAACCATACCTTACAAACCTTTTCACAATTATGTAGAAATTCTATGTTGAAATGGGATTGATCCCATGTTTTGTCGTAACTTCCCTAAATTGGGAGTTAATTTGTTTAATTTAAATTAAATAAAATTAAATAAAAATTAATTAATTGATCATTTAGATCATATTTAAATAATTTTCTCTAACATAACCTATAGTTTTAATGTGTATCTAATGTACATTAAATTTAACCTATAGTTTTGATTTAATCAATTTAATTAAATTCAAAATAAAATAAAATAAAATAATTAATTAATCATCCAATTAAATATCACATATTTAATTTAATTTCCTATTTGAATCATATTCAAAAAACATTTCTTTCATTTAATCTATAGTTTTAATGTGTATCTAATGTACATTAAATTTAACCTATAGTTTTGATTTAATCAATTTAATTAAATTCAAAATAAAATAAAATAAAATAATTAATTAATCATCCAATTAAATATCACATATTTAATTTAATTTCCTATTTGAATCATATTCAAAAAACATTTCTTTCATTTAATCTATAGTTTTAATGTGTATCCAATGCACATTATTTTTAACCTTTATTTTCAATATGAATCTTATTCATATTAGATTAATATTTGAACTCCTTTCAAATATTTCGTTCTCTCATTTATTAATTTCGAATCATATCCAAAATTAATAATAAAGTCTAAAATTAAATTTTATATTAAAATGTATCAACATACATTATAAAATTCCCAATTTTGAATTTGAACATTTCAAATTCAATTTAATGAAAAATTGCTCAATACCTTTACAAGCTAGGAAGGGGACCTAATGAACCTGCAAATCAGAAGCTCCAACGATATGAAATTAATTGGCTAAACACATTAACCAAATGAATCAATATTCGTTAACTGTGGGTACACTCTACTAAAGACCCACGCTGCACTCTTCTCGCTACAGATATGTTTTCGTGTCCACGGATATAAACTAATAACAACAAGTTAGTCCTTCATGAGTGTTCGTAACACTAGCTGGGTCAAATTACCGTTTTACCCCTGAGTTACCTCCACATCCTTAAGTATCAATGCTTTCTAATGAACAACCTGTTTATGGTCCAACCATTAAATAGAAACCCCTCTCAGGCCAGTGAGAGTGTAGGGCCCTTTGTTCAAGTCCTAGAGACACCACTTAAGGGAACACTCATCTACTTACCCTGAAGTCGGGAATAAGTGAAATCCATCTTGTATGATTATGTTTTCAGCTACCCACTTGGTCTTATCCGCAAAATGGTAGACATATTGAGTCGGCGAACCGGTCACTCTCACCCATACAAATCAAAGGACTATCCCTCGTGAATAATTCATAAGATACTCAGGAGGTAAGACTAAGTTACCTAGGTCATCCTATTGAAATAGAAACCTAACTAGTCAACGAAGTTACATCTAGTGGTTACTATTGTGCAAACTCATTGCTAGGATACTTCCATTCGCATGTCTCCTATACGAACACGTTGGATCATTGCATTTATATCAAATACAAAGTGGATCGTATCCATAGTGTTATCAGGATAATACACCCAACCTTATCCCTATTATAGACCCTTTTAAAATCCTATTTTTCCTTATGAGTTCTCAATTTTTCTTATTGTTTGTTGAACTTATTTTAAAAGCCTATTTTTCTTTGGAGTTCTTCAGTATTTACTTTTGTTTTAGTTTTATTGCGATTAACTGGTTGGGTTTTCCGAGTTTTGTTGTTTCTCATATTGGTAGGAATTGGTTGATGTATTTATGCTTCATTCTTTGGATCAAAATAGTAGATTTTTTGTGTTACTATCACTCTTGTTCAAAAGTGTAAATATATCTGAACTTTTTAGTTCCATCTCTTATGTGAAATTTTGAACCCTTGTTGTTAACCCTTTCTCACTCAAGCTGTAAAGAAATGTTGTTGGGATTAAGATAAGCCATGGAAGAAATTGTGGTATATATAATGTCATGATCTAATTATTAAAATTATATTTTCTTTTTCCTCAATTCTTGGTTGTCTCAACTTCTTTTTGCTTCTTCTTTTTTATTCTAAGGATTCTTTGATGGATCATTTCTATGTGAATGTTTTGTTTGTTCGTTTCTACTTTCTCTGTAATCATAAAACACCTTTCTTCTTTCAAAACTTAACACTATTGTCTTTGACCTCTTATAATCATTTCAAAACTATTTTAAAAGTAGAATTATTTTGGATTTTCAAATAAAATGAGGACATGAAACAATGAACCATGATCTACAATTGTGTGAGAATCTAAATTTCCATTCTAAATTACTGCCACATCCTTATAAATCCCAATTTCAAGTTCAAATTTTTTGTATTTTTTTAAATTTCAAGAGTAGTTTTGTAAGGATAATGAAATATCAATAGTAGTATTGCAACTTTTAAAAGAATAGAGGAACTTTCTAATAAATGAAAAAGTTTAATAATATTTTTTATAATGAAAAAATATGATTCATGGGTTTTGAGTTTAGTTTCTATTTAGTCTCTAAATTTCAAAATATCACACCTTCATCTTGAGTTTTTAGTTTAATTTTCATTTGTTTTTATTATTTTGATTGTAGGGGTGAGTGAGATATAGTTATCTTGCATTATATTTATGATATTGTGAGTTTGGGTATAATTCCATAGTTGTAACATTATTGTGTGTTTTTTTCATTCTTTGTTTGATGCATTGTCTAAGTTCATGAGTGTTAGAAGACATTTTATATATACTATATGTGGCACAAAAGTTTGAACAATTTTAAGTACAGGTTCGACTAATAAGTTAATCTTACTTGTGTTCAAGAATAGTTAGTTTAAGACTTGGGTGTGAGAAGAAGATAAGTATATTTATGCTATTTGTTTTATAAAATTCAAGAATGATTATTTTCATTGCGTATTATCATTTGGAACTAATTGTATTGTTTTCACTCTAGGTGCATATTTCAAATCGATGCATGAGGAAAGAAGACTATGTTTTGGGTATGGTTGGATGATTGGCATAAAAAACATGCATGTATTACGATGAAACTACTTTGAAATTTCATTTCTATCTTATGCGTACTGATAATTTTCTTTGTAATTGTTATAGTATTGGTTGGCGAATAATATTTTCTTTTATTATGTTGGATATTTTGTTGCTGACATGATGTGAATATTTTTTCCTTATTGGTGGCAGATTTCCTAGGGTAATCTTTTCCTTATTTGTGTTGTTGTCGTTGGTGGCTCTCTTGCCTTATGAGGCTTGCTCTTATTTGTGCCCTCTGCGTGGTTTTTGGAGTAAGCCGTTTTTCTTGCAAGAGGTGTACTGATTGACATTAATTCAACAAAAGGTTCATGCATTCGGATTGTTGTTTGTTCTCTGAAGAAAAAAGAAGCACGACTGTTTTTTGAAGCTTGGGTTGTCCAAGTAGACTCGATATAGTTCTGTAGGAGAGTGCTGGTTCAACATTACTTCAACTAGCAGGTGGAAAAGGGGTGAAGTTGTTACTATGGCATCAGATTTAAGGGAGCATAAATCTACATACTCATCATAGCAGTATCAATGTTAAGGGAAACATAACTTTCTCACTAGTGTTCAAACATGAGTAAACTGACTCTATATAATCTCAGTTGAAGTGTATGTTGAAAAAATAAGCAACATTCTAGTGGATCTCTTTTCACCTAAGCGGAAAGCCTCCCAGACGTAGGTGTGATTTCATCGAATCGAGTTAACAACTCTCTATGTGCATCTCTCTTACTATTTACTTCTATCCTTTTTGTTTTTCCTCTTGTCACTAACATCTGTACTAACTTTTGGTAGTCTTGTGATCCACTCTTATTCAATTGGTATTAGAATGGGTTGACTTCTTATTCATTGAGTTCTCAATGGAGTTGATCAGGGAAGGTGAATCCACTACACGGCCACCAGTTTTGGATGGGATGAATTACTCTTATTGGAAGGCTCGAATGAGTGCCTTCCTTAAATCTATTGACAACAAGTCTTGGAAGGCGATTCTTACTAGTTCGTCACATCTTACACTTACTGACAAAGATGGAGTTGTAAGTTAGAAACCTGAAAATAACTGGAATGAAGAGAAAGATCAAGCCTTGCTTGGAAACTCGCGAGCCTTAAATGCTATATTCAATAGTGTCGATCAAAACATCTTTAGGTTAATCAACACATGTGTTCCTACTAAAAAAGCATGGGAAATCCTTGAGGTAGCCCATGAAGGAACCTTGAAAGTAAAGATGTCAAGGTTGTAGCTCTTGACAACCCAATTTGAGTCACTTAAAATGCACGATAATGAGAGTATTGTGGAGTTCAATGTGTGCCTCCTCGATATTGCTAATGAAGTCTTTTCCCTTGGAGAAAAAATTCCAGAGGAGAAACTGGTTTGTAAAATATTACGATCTTTACCTAAAAGATTCGATATGACGGTTACTATTATTGAAGAGACACAAGATATTAGTATCATGAAAATTGATGAATTATTCAGTTCTCTTCAAACGTTTGAAATGACCTTTGATGACAAACAAGAAAGAAATGTCAAAGGAATAGCCTTGCAATCCTCGGTGAATGATGGTGAACTACCAAGCAAGGTTAAAGAGTCTGATGAGAGTCTAGCTCTCAGACGATGGGACAAGTGCTTAACCCCTCATGGTCCCTATGCTCCACAGCATGACAAAGACATGAATAACATCAACAATAACAATGCTTTAAGACAGGGAAATCGATTTACTAAAAAGATTGAAAGCAACAAAAGAGGCAATAGTGGTCAAGGCCCTCGCGAAAGGAACTTCAGATATCGTGAATGTGAAGGTTTTGGGCACTTTCAAGCTGAATGTCCTAACTTTCTTAGAAGGAAGAAAAAAGGCTTCTCAGCTACCTTCTCAGATGAGGAAACAAACTCTGGCAGTGAGTCAGATGATGAAGTGCATGCTCTTTTGGGAAATCTCTCTTTTGCCTGTCTTGAAGATGGTAAGATATCTTGTCTTGATGATTATATTTCAAGATCCCAGTCTGACAAAGCTACTACCTATCATGACAAATTATCCTATGAGGAAGTTTATCAGATGTGGATTGAAGACTCAAAGGTTTTAGCTATTCAAAAGGAGAGAATTGCATATTTGATTGAAGAAAACTATTTAAGCATTATATCTAACCTAAATAAAGTGTTACATGTCATCAAGGATGACCTTGAAAAGATGTCTAAATCTGTTTGGTTGCTCAACTCAGGCATATATGATCTCAACAAAATTTTATCCTCAAGAAAGAAGGTCTCGAATAAACAAGGCATTGAACTCAGCAAGTCTAGGAATCATCTCTACAAAGGAGAATCCTCTCACTTTAACGGGTTTGTCCCTACCAAAGGCACCATAATGTCTGAGTCGATGTCTAAAGCAAGTGAAGAAGCATCAAACCCTCAAAATTCATTAATAAAGAGAAAGTGGATTTGTCACTACTGTGGTAAGGAAGGTCATATTCGACCGTACTGTTATCAATTAATAAGAAGAATGAGTGATGCTATGGTGGAATTATCCCAGGTTTCTTACCCGAGGAAGATATGTCCAGAAATCTAAAATGGAATTGAGGGTAAAAAGGGGTTCTCCTAAATTTGAAGATAAACTTTGTGTTGCCTTCATCTCTCACCGTGCCTCATCAAAAAAGGACTGGTACTTCAAAGTCATTGCTCACAACACATGACAGGTGTGAAATCTTATATTAAAAATATTCAACCCTGTGGTTCCGGTCATGTTACTTTTGGAGATGGAGTAACAGGAAAAGTTCTTGGTAAGGGTCAACTGTCGTATCCGAGATTTTCGCCTCTTGAAAATGTTATTCTTGTTGAAGGGTTGACAACTAATTTTATCAGCATAAGTCAACTATGTGATCACGTTCATTCAGTAAATCTCTCCAAAGAAAAATGCCTTGTGACCAATGCAGAAAATGTGACTATCATGTTAGGTATGCGCTCATCTAATAACTATTATATCTGGACTCCTAATGTTTGTTTTGTTGTTTGTCACACAACTCGAAACAATGATGCTACTCTTTGGCATAAGCGGTTAGGACATGTTAATCTTCACCCTATCAAAAGGACTATGTCTGAAAATGCTATTCTTAGGATACCCTCCTTATCTGGAGACAGAGAAGCTGTGTGTGGTGACTGTCAAGCTGAAAGACGAGTCAGAGTTGCCCATAAGAAAGTTCTCGTGCATATTACCAAACAAGTGTTATAATTACTTCACATGGATTTGATAGGGCTAATGCAGGTGGAAAGATTATGGGAAAAACAATATGTTTTTGTCTGTGTTGATGACTTCTCAAAGTTCACATGAGTGCGTTTTATCATAAAAATCAGCCATTTTTCAAGTCTGTTTAACACTATTTCTCCAACTCCAGAGAGAACAAGAGGCACAAATTGTAAGGATCTGGACTGATCATGGCAAAGAGTTTGAAAACGCTCAATTTGATATCTTTTGCAACTTAGAAGGTATTCAACATGAGTTCTCATCTTCTATAATCCCTCAACAGAATGGTGTTGTTGAAAGGAATAATCACACCCTTTAGAAAATGGCAAGAACTATGTTGCATGCAAAACGTGTGCCTCTACACTTTTGGGTTGAAGCCTTGAATACAACTTGTCAAATTCACAATTGATTCTCTATTTGGTTTGACACTCTAAGCACAAAATATGAAAGTAGGAAAGGACAAAAGCCAAATGTTAAGTACTTTCATGTGTTTGGAAGTACTTGCTATATTCTTTCATATCAAGATTCTAGAAAAAAAATGGTATACCAAAAGTTGATGAAGGTATCTTTGTTGGGTACTCGTCTTGCCTATCGTGTCTTTAACAAGCACACTCAAAATGTTATGGAATCCATCAATATTGTTGTTGATGACTTGCAAGATACTGAGCATCCCTTTAAAGAAGATAAAGATCATGGTCTTACTCCTTGTGTTGTTGCTGATGATAGAGACATCAGTTCTCCTATTCCATCGTGTAGCAATGTGTGTGAAACTGATAATACTGAATTGGTTGGTGCTGAGAACAAGGTGATTCTTTTATCTAGTCATGCACAGAAGAATCATCCTCTTAGTAACGTAATTGGTGAATTAAATATAGGTGTCCGTACTCACAAAAAGGAGAAAGTGGAATATCTCAAACTGATCGAAAACGTTTGTTTCACCTCCCTTATCAAGCCAAAGAATGTTAACAAGACTCTGAAAGACGAGTTTTGGACGAATGCTATGCAAAAAGAGTTAAGTCAGTTTCAGCGAAATGAGGTATGAGAATTAGTTCTTTGATCAGAGTCTACAAATGTTATTGGAAATGGATCTTAAAAAAAAATTCGATGAACATGGAACTGTTACTCGCAATAAGGCTCAGCTTGTTGCCTAGGGATATACTTCAGTAGAAGGTGTTGTCTTTGATGAGACATTTGCCCCTGTGGCTCGATTAGAGGCTATTCGTCTACTTTTTGGAATATCCTCTATGCTTAAATTTAAATTATATCAAATGACTGTTAAAAATGCCTTTTTGAATGGTCTATTGAATGAAGAGGTTTATATTGACCAACTAAAAGGGTTTATAGACTCGTCTTATCCTCGGCATGTGTACAGACTTGAGAAAGCTTGTATGGTTTAAAATAAGCCCTAAGCTTGGTATGAAACATTAGTAGAATTCTTACTACAAAAGGGATATCTAGAGGAAGTTTTGATAAAACTCTGTTCATAAAGAGGACTAGAGGAGATTTTATTATCACCCAAATATATGTTGATGACATTGTGTTTGGCAAATCACCATAGTCTCTTGTAAATTAGTTTGTTGATCAGATGAAAGTTGAATTCGAAATGAGCATGGTGGGATAGCTAATGTATTTTCTTGGCCTTCAGGTTAAACAACTCTCTGATGGGATATTCATATCTCAAAGTAAGTATGCTAAAGGTATGCTTCAGAAGTTTAGCCTTGAGAAGGCTAGTCCCAAACGCACTTTAGCATCGCCTCATGCAAAACTTACCAAAGACCTCGATGTTGCAAATATTGATGAAAGCTTTATACATGAGCATGATTGGAAGTCTTCTTTATCTGACAGCCAGTCGTCCAAACATAGCTTATGCTGTTGGTATTTGTGCTAGATATCAGTCAAATCCGAAGACAAGTCATCTGAAAAGTGTCAAACGGATTCTCAAATACATTAGTAGGACAGTGGACTATGGCTTTCTTTATTCCTCCGATATGAATGGGTGTTATCGTAGGCTATTGCGATGCTAGTTGGGCTGAAAATTCAGAAAATAGAAAAAACACCTATCGAGGTTGTATCTTTCTAGAGTAAAATCTCATATCTTAGTTCAGCAAGAAGTAGAATTGTGTTTTTTTTGTCAACTTCTGAAGTTGAATATATAGTTGTTGGTCATAGTTGCACCCAACTATTATGGATGAAACAAATGCTTCAGAAGTATGTTGTTGTACAGGATGTCATGACCTTGTTTTGTGACAACATGAGTGCTATCAACATTTACAAAAATCTTGTTCAGCATAGCAGGACTAAGCAGATTGATATCAGACGCTACTTCATTAGAGAACTTGTTGAGTCTAAGGTTATATCTCTTGAGCATGTTAGTACTAATAAATAGATTGCGGACATATTCACCAAACCATTGGATGCCTCTCAGTTTGAATCATTGTGTGCAACTCTAAAGGTTTGTCAAATTACTTTATAACGATTAATTGATATTTTGGTAAGTAGAGAGATTTGGGCCACAATTCAAATTCATCAACCCATAATTAATTATTACCATATTTCACTTAATGTGATTTATTCTTTAAATTCAATTTTTTTCCTTCGATCTATTAGCAGTTCAAATTTCAAACGGTTGTGGTGTTGATTTTTGCCCTATTTCTCTGATCACGTTAAATTCAACTGTCTTTCTATATTTCTTCCTCAACTGTTGCAGTTTCTAATGGTACTCATACTTCCGACAAGAGAGTAGTTAGACTGAAGCAAAAGGCTAGTAGAAAATAGCATGCTAGTTCGAATGTCTCACCGGCTAGGGCAAAAATTCCCGAAGCTTCCATTGAAGAATACTCCTCCAAGAGATCTCGTATGGACTCGTCTCTCTTTGATATCCCATCACAAAGATCGAGGGAGACTGATGAATATGTGCCTATTGTCCAACCCACTTTGCATGTTGTCGATTTCACTCTATCGAAGCCCTTTGACATTCATCCGTGTGCGATGGTTCTATGGGATGACTCTACTATAAAGAATGCTAACGATGATGTGACTAAGCCTTGTATGAGTTCTGGCTGATGATCAGAATCTATTGAGTACCTTTAGTGCTAAAGAGGGTGTAACAATTCCAATATCCCTTTTTCTTCTGATATTAAATCTATTCCTATTTTTTGTACTGTCAGGTCTGAGACTGTTGGTGATTCTGATGCGCCTAATGTTGTTGTTGATACTGATGTTCGCCTTGATAAAGTCATTGTTGTTGCTCTAGTAGATGTTAATATTGATGTTGATCCTGATGTTGATCCTATTGTTGGTCCTGATGTTACTGATAATGTTGTTTTTTGCTTTTGCTCTTGTGATCTCTTCGTCTACCATTGAGAAGGTTTCTAATGTTATGCCTAATGTTTTGACATTCTCCTTGACATGGGGGATTCTATTGTTCGTTTTGAGCATAGTCTTGTGCAGTGTTCTCTAGTTGCTTCTTCTACTTTCCTTGGTGACTAGGTTGTGGCTTCCTCCCCTTCTACTAATTTTAATGGCAAGCAGTCTGTCTCTGGCTCGAGTTCCTCTACCATTAATGATAATGTTCCTCTTGCCCAATTGGGCAAGTTGAAGAAGAGGGCCTCTGCAGATGTTCCTGCTAATTGTAGCTCTTTTACTCGTACCCATTCAAAAAGAACTCTCCCTAAGCAGAAGCGTCCATACTTTGATTCTGATTCTTCTATGCAAATTTCTGTTTTTAGCAGTGAATATGATATTGTTGTTGTTAGAGACAAGCCTGGCACAAGAGTTGGTCATCGTAAAATTCCACCTAATGTCCATTCTGTGCCTATTGATGGGATATCCTTTCATAGCAAAGAAAATGTTATGAGATGGAAGTATGTGGTGCAGAGGCATATTGCTGATGAGAAGGCCTTGTCTGACTAGACTAAGACATGTTTGGAAATTGTGGAGCTCCTTCAACATACTAAGCTTCTCAAAATTGTTATGGACCTTGGTCCTTTTTATCTTCAGTTGTTGAGGGAGTTCATCGTCAATCTCCTTCCAAGTTCAATGATTCCAACTCTTCTGATTATTAGAAGATCCATATCAAAGGAATTTGTTTCACCATTTCTCTTGCTATCATTAATACTTATCTAGGGGGTGTTGCTTCCCCTTCTTTTAAAGAGCCTCATCCCTCTACTAAGGATTTTGTTGCTGAGCTTACAGATGGTACTCGGTCTAAGTGTCTGGTCAATTGTCTACCTCCACCCTTAGTGTCAAGTATGTTATTTTGTTTTGAATTGAGATTGTTAACTAGTGTCCTTCAACTCAAAGGTCTAGTATTTCTCCTTCTCTGGCCAATCTTCTGTATCAGATTGTAACGTTGTCTACATTTGATTTTTAGGTTTTTGTGTTTAATCAACTTTTTCGACATGTTGACTCTTTTGCGATCAAGCTGCATGTCTATTTTCTGCACTTAGTTTCTAGTATTTTGTTGTCTCAATGCCCTGCCATCTTTGGTTCGAATGATGATTTTGGCCCTACTCCCAAGTCTCTTAATCTTAGTTATGAGATTTTTCAGGGTTTTCATGTCCCTAACATTGTGCATAACATCTATCCTCCCAAGAATTATGACATTCCTCTCCCTGAGGATTTATAGGCTTCAAAAGGTGGTTTATTGATTCCTACTGAGCTTGGGATTCATGTCTTTTGCATTTTGGTCTCTGAGTCACGTACCTTGAATGCTGTTATTCGTGATCTGATTGACCGTCGTGTTGAAATTAATGCATTGATCCATCTCCTAAGTGTGGCGCTTTCGCAGTCTAATGATGCCTCATCTTCTTAGCCACCGCCATTAGGTTGATTTTCTTCTTGGCAAAAGGGAGAGATGTGTGGTTATTCTAGTTTTATTTTATTTTTCTTTTGGTTGTTATGGTGGTTTTTCTTTTTTGTTTTGGACTGCTCTTGTTGTCGTTCCTTTTTTGTTTGCTGCTGCTCGGGTTGTATCTCAAAATTTAATTTGATTAATAAAAATGGCGCATTCTATTTCTTTCTCCTGGTGTGTCTAATTGGTTTGCCAATAAAAGAAAATCTTATACCAAAGAGGGAACTTGTTGTAGTATTGGTTGGCAGATAATATTTTCTTTTATTATATTGGATATTTTGTTGCTGACTTGATATGAATATTCTTTATTTATTGGTGGCAGATTTGTTGGGTGATCTTTTCTTTATTTGTGTTTGAAGGAAATCAGACATGAGGATTTCCATGAACAGTGGAAGGATCATTCCAAATTTCAATTGTATTTGAACATTAACAATTACAGTCAAGAAATGGAAATATACAGTCGTGCATAAAGCGAAATTACAGCATGTTTTTCTAAAGATCAAGGGAAGAAATACACATACCTTTGAAGACTCATCTTCAACACCCTTGATCACGAACGCTCATTCACAACAAGACGACAACCACAAACGCTTGAACACTACGACCGCTACACTGCACGATCACAGCGACCACGAATACAACGATCACCTAGATCACAAACACAGCGAACGACCTCCAAATAGCCTCGACTTAGTCGAGTTGAGTATGACACCACCACAATGGCCACCTTGGTATTCTCAGTGTGAGAATCCAGAAGTGTGTGCTTTATGTGGATTTGGTTAGAGGAAGAACAATCGTGTAAACGATTGAGCTAGTGGGAGATGTCGAAGTCTATTGTATAGACGATGCCCAATCGTTTATCAAACACTATGCGATCGTTTAGCTAAAGCTGCACGATCGTTTAGCTCATCGTCCAACTGAGTGTCTATCGTATAGAAATACTCCACGATCGTCTAGTCTCTCCAAGCTGTCATTTAGCAAATTTATTTGACAACCTTTCCGTGAGTAATTTTCGAGAATGGAAATCTCAAAACAACAACTACTAAATTTAGGTTATCTCACGGTTACCATGAAAACCACCAATAGCCTCCCACTCAATTGGTTATTAGAGAAAAAGAGATAATTATCCAATAATTAATATTATTATAAATATATGTGATAACCAACTTACCATACTATATTTATAACTTATAGTTTTTATATTTCATCTCATGAAACATATAAACCATAGCTCTTTTTCTATTCCATGATACTTAATGTAAATCTCATTTACATTAATCCTCCATTTGATGTATCTCATACACCATACCAATCATATCATATATAATCGAATTACCTCTTGTCAATTTGAACATTTCAAATCAACACTAAGAATTGATTCTCAACTTGAATCCATTGAGCTACCAAGGGGACCTTATGAACCTGTAGCTCGAAGCTCCAATGGTACATGAATAATTGACTAAACTCTTTAGTCACGGGATCCATCATCCGTTAATTGTCAGACACTCCACTAAAGACCGATAGTTGAACTCTCCTTACCACAAATATATTATGTGTCCATCTTAAACCTGTCTCTTATACACATCTAGATGTGTATAAGAGACAGATCTTAACCAATCAATAGTGTGATAATCTTTCATAGATCGCTCGTAAATATAGCTGTGCCAATAACCATTATGCCCCTGTAGTTACATCTAACTCCTTAAGTACCACTGATTTCTCTAATGAACATAAGTCATAGTCCTACTACTACTGGGTCCTCTCTTCTAAAGAGAAGTTGTGGCCACTATGTTCAAGCCCCAGAATCAGTCTTTAAGGGAGCAATCTATCTACTTACCCCTGCTTCGGGGAAGGAGTGAATTTCATCTTGTGTAACTGAGTTCCCAGCTTCCAAATTAAACAAGTCCCCAAAAAGGTAGGCATGTTGAATTGGCAATCTGGCCACTCTAACCCATACTAATCAAAGGACCCCCCCCTCCCCCATAATATATCCGTTAACTGTCAGACACTCCACTAAAGACCGATAGTTGAACTCTCCTTACCACAAATATATTATGTGTCCATCTTAACCAATCAATAGTGTGATAATCTTTCATAGATCGCTCGTAAATATAGCTGTGCCAATAACCATTATGCCCCTGTAGTTACATCTAACTTCTTAAGTACCACTAATTTCTCTAATGAACATAAGTCATAGTCCTACTACTACTGGGTCCTCTCTTCTAAAGAGAAGTTGTGGCCACTATGTTCAAGCCTCGGAATCAGTCTTTAAGGGAGCAATCTATCTACTTACCCCTGCTTCGGGGAAGGAGTGAATTTCATCTTGTGTAACTGAGTTCCCAGCTTCCAAATTAAACAAGTCCCCAAAAAGGTAGGCATGTTGAGTTGGCAATCTGGCCACTCTAACCCATACTAATCAAAGGACCCCCCCCTCCCCCATAATATATCCGTTAACTGTCAGACACTCCACTAAAGACCGATAGTTGAACTCTCCTTACCAACAAATATATTATGTGTCCATCTTAACCAATCAATAGTGTGATAATTCTTCCATAGATCGCTCGTAAATATAGCTGTGCCAATAATCATCATGCCCCTGTAGTTACATCTAACTCCTTAAGTACCACTGATTTCTCTAATGAACATAAGTCATAGTCCTACTACTACTGGGTCCTCTCTTCTAAAGAGAAGTTGTGGCCACTATGTTCAAGCCCCGGAATCAGTCTTTAAGGGAGCAATCTATCTACTTACCCCTGCTTCGGGGAAGGAGTGAATTTCATCTTGTGTAACTGAGTTCCTAGCTTCCAAATTAAACAAGTCCCCAAAAAGGTAGGCATGTTGAGTTGGCAATCTGGCCACTCTGACCCATACTAATCAAAGGACCCCCCCCCCCCCCCCCCCCCAAAGGCAGGAGTTCCCAAAACACTAGGATTGAGGTCCTGTCACTTATGGTCGTTTAGGTGAGATGTAAGTCTCCAGTATCAACGGTGTTATATACAGAGATGAATCATCTCGTGGTCCAGGTCTTATACAAACTCTTTGTATAGGAAACCCCCGCTCCACGTCTCCACATGAATGGTCAGGATCTACCATCTGTAGTAGTTCACAACACTTGCAAATCTTTACAAAGCAGGTCGTATCCATCGTGTCACCAGGATCAGAAATCCCTCCTTAATATTTATACTACAGATCTATTTAGGTTATCACTTAAGGCATGATCCACTTGTATATCTCATATACATGCTTAAGTTTATATATGATAACCATGGAGCTTTATTAATTGGATATGAGTAAATGCCAGAATGAAATCTCTTACTTTATTTATAACAATGTGTATATATTACAAACAATGAAACTCCGGGAGAATCAGAACACCAATCCCAACAATCTCCCACTTGTCCTAATGCTTCGGGAGACTAATGTACAATACAATATAAATACATGTACAATATACAATAAACTAGGGCATACCCCAATATCATCTCCCACTTGCCCTAGACAAGATGCTGCATGTCCCACAGACCCAGGCTCTCCAAGTGACCCTCGAACACTTTAGCCGTGAGAGCTTTTGTAAAGGGATAAGCAATGTTGTGCTCCGACGTGATCTTCGTGACTATCACATTACAGCGATGCGCAATCTCCCTGATCAAGTGGTATTTCCGTTCTATATGCTTACCTCGATGATGACTCCAAGGCTCCTTCGAATTTGCCACAACCTCACTGTTATGACAATAAAAAGTGATAAGCAAATCCATATTTGGAAAAACTTCCAAATCTGTAAGGAATTTCCTCAGCCAAAAAGCCTTCTTAGCTGCTTCACAAGTGGCTACATATTCGGCTTCCATAATGGAGTCCGTGATGCATCCTTGCTTGATGCTTCGCCACACTACAACCCCTCCATTCAGAGTGAACACTGACCACAATGTCGATTTACGAGAATCTCTATCGATCTGAAAGTCAGAGTCTGTGTATCCTGTAAGGATCAAATCCTTATCTCCATACACAAGCATGTAGTCCCTTGTTCTCCGAAGATACTTAAGGATCGTCTTGACTGCCGTCCAATGATCAAATCCTGGATGGGACTGATACCGACTGACAATCCCTACTGCATAGCAAGTGTCGGGTCTGGTATACAACATTGCATACATTAAGCTTCCAACAGTTGAAGCATAGGGAATCCGTCTCATTTCCTCAACTTCGTGAGGTGTCTTAGGACATTGATCCTTAGACAAGATGATTCTATGCCTGAAAGGTAACAAACCCCTCTTGGAATCTTGCATCCTATACTTGACCAACATTTGATCAATGTACGATGCCTGATTCAAGGCCAACCTCTTGTTCTTACGATCCTAAAAGATCTGGATCCCTAGAACATACTGTGTCTCACCTAAATCTTTCATTTGGAACTGGGAAGCTAGCCATTTTTCTTACTATTGGTGGCTCTCCTGCCATATGAGGCTTGTTTTTAGTTGTGCCCCCTGTGGGGTTTTTACAGTAAGTCATTTTTCTTGCAAGAGGTGCACTGGTTGATAATAATCTAGCAAAAGGTTTGTGCATTCAGATTGTTGTTTTTTTTCTGAAGAAAAAAGAAGCACGATTGTTCTCTGAAGCTTGGGTTGTCCAAGTAGACTCGATATAGTTTTGTGGGAGAGTGCTGGTTGAGTGTCCCTTCAACTAGCAGGTGGAAAAGGGGTGAAGTCGTTGTTGAGGCATCAAATTTAAAGGGAGCCTAAATCTGCAGACTCATCATAGCAATATCAGTGTTAGAGGGAGCCTAACTTGCTCACTAGTATTCAAACATTAGTAAACTGACTCTATGTAATCTTAGTTGAAGTGTATGTTGAAAAACTAAGTAATATTCTAGTGGATCTCTTTTCACCTAGGCAGAAAGCCTCCCAGATGTAGGTGTGATTTCACTGCATTAGGTTAACAATTCTTTGTGTGCATCTCTCTTACTATTTACTTCTTTCCCTTTTGTTTTTGCTCTTATCACTAACATGTATACTAGTTTGTGGTAGTCTTTGAATGGTCTCTTACCGAAGAGTTCCATGAGCGCATTCGGATCGCTCCAATTTCACAGTGATCGAAATACAACAATATACATTCAAACGTACAGTTATGCAAACAAACAACAATTTTCGGCATGCTATGAACAAGATATAACAAGGGAGAGAGTGCCATACCAGTTGAAGACAGTCTTCAAACTTCGGAACTCAATGCAGTGGAAACCTCTACCCGATCAACCAACGCCCAGCAGCAGCGTTGACTATAGCGGCACAAATAACCGCACGAACATGAACGCCGCGTGGACAACACTACCAGAACAGAGCCCCGGGTATTCTCGGAGTGAGAACCCAAAGCGTGGTCTTTGGTGAATTTGGTAGAGGAAAGAAAAAGCACAAATCGTGTAGGCGATAATCAAGTGGGAGGAAAAAAAACGCTATCGTATAGCAAGATGCTTGTCGTTTAGGAAATGGTATACGATTGTTTAGCAAACTCATCACACTATACGATCGTTTAAGAAAGCTATCCGATCTTGTAGGAACTAGCGTGCGATCGTTTAAGCGCGACGTGGATGATCGTTTAGGTGAAGAGCGACTATCGTCTCTCGAAATACTTAAGCAATTGTTTACGATTCACCAGCAACTTCTCTTTTTCTTTTTGGACGGGCGACTGAACGAACGATTTTAAATGAAACAATTTCATTTATTTTCATCAGTTACAATAACCGACACATTCTCACTAACCCACGTCCGAACGTGATAAATTGGCTTAATTATCATATAATTAACCCATTAATTAATTAATAATAAATATAATCATATTATATTTTTATCCTATAGTTTGATATCACATATCTACTATAGTATTTTCTCCTCTACTTGATATAAATCATATTTATATATATTTTCTCCAAAATAATGTATCTCATACATTTAGCCAATTATATCATATATAATAACCAGTCCAATTATATCATATATATAATCGAACTTTCTCTTATCAGTTTGAACATTTCAAATTAACCCAAATATTGGTTCTCGACTTTATCCAAGCTACCCAGGGGACCTAACGGACTTGTGGCTCGAAGCTCCAACGGTCCGTGAATAGCTGACTAAACTTTTTAGTCACGAAATCCACAGTCCGTTAACTGTCAAGGCATTCCACTAAAGATCAACAGTTGAACTCTTCTTACCACAGATAAATTTTTGTGTCCATCGGATATAACCAATCATGAGTACGATGACCTTCACAGATGCTCGTAAGTACAGTTGGGCCAAATTACCGTTTTGTCCCTGTAATTACATCTCACTCCTTAAGTACCACTGATTCCTCTAATGAACAATACAACATAGTCCAACTATGTGTGAACACCTCTCGGGCCAAGAGAAGGTGTGTGATGCCACATTGTTCAAGCTCTGGAATCAGCCCTTAAGGGAACTATCTATCTACTTACCCCTTTCTTGGGGAAGGAGTGAATTCCATCTTCTGTAGTTGAGTTCCCAACTCCCAAATCAAATGAATCCCCAAAATGGTAGGTTTTGAATCGACACCTGGCCACTCGCACCCATACAAATCAAAAGACCGCCTTCAATGGCAGAGTTCCCAACTCACTTAGGATTGAGGTCATGTTACTATGGTCATCCTAGTGAAGTGAAGTCCTGCCATGAACAGTGTTATATAACGAGACGTTAACACTTCATTGTCAGGTCTTATACAAAACTCTTTGTATAGGACGCCCCCGCTCGCATGTCCCCAACATGATTGATCAGGATCAAACCATCTATGATAAATCACAAACACTTGTGACCATTCCATAAAGTGGGCGCATCTTGTAGCGTTACCAGGATAAGATTTCCCTCCTATATCCATATACTACAGACCATTTTGGTTATCACTCAAGACATGATCCAGTTGTATGTCACCACATACATGCTTGAGTCACATACAGGATAACTAGGGATTTTATGTTTATTGGTTTGTGGTAAAGCAAATAAAACAAGCAACTGAGCAAAAAACAAGATGTGAAGTAAATATCATATATTAACAACACAAGCGTTCGTACAAACTATTTACAAACTACAGGACACAAGACTTTAGGGCATCAACCCCAACAGTTTTGTGATTGACTCTTTTTCAATAATGAAATAGTTAATGTCTTGTGGTCATATTTTATTTAAATGAAATTTAGACTATGCAATGAAGTTTACTTCAATATGTGATGGATTGTTTTGATTGTAATTATGCTTGAATTTTGATCAGATTCTCAAATATTATAGCTGCAACTTTTTTTTAGAAAAAAATAGCAATTGCGGACGAAAAGCGTCAACAATATGCCTATTTCCCAATGAATAAGATCAGCAATGATTGTATCTTCCGATGCCAAGCTACAACATCATCAGTAGATACTAGCAATATCCTGACTCCAGTGTCGGGAATAGGCCTAAAAACCAATCAATCCTACATAACAAACAACTCCAGACGGTGTTCTACTTCGTTAGAATATATACGACATCGGTATTAATAACTCCCGATGTCATGACTAACTCTCGACGGTTTCCTTTAGAGCTTTGACATTCGTTCTCCCGATTGATATCTCGCGACTACATGGTCGATGATATATACGACGTCAAGAGATCATTCGCCGATGGTTTTTTTTGCAATTACCTGACGGTTTTGGGCATCGAAAAATACCAATATCTTTGTAATGTTATACTCATAGTATTAAATTCCCATCGACATGTCGATATTTCCATTGATATTTCTACGTTTACATAAGTTCGATATCGAAATGAGAACTGAATCGATAGTTCCATTATATCTAGAAAAATCCACGAAACATAATAATTAAACAACAAAATATCACTAAGATAAATATAATATAAATAACAGACATGTTAACTTATTGAAAAATTATTAAACATTCATTTGCTAATTTAAATTTATTTTTTTGAATTTTTTTAATAATTTTTCTAGAACTATCCATCGAAATCAAAATTTTATTGATATTTTCATCAAAGTTTCTGTAAGATCGAGACCTCGACAATATTTTAAATATTGGTTATATTGTATTTATTTTATTAAGATTTTAAGTTTGGTGCTTATGATTTAATAGTTAAGTCTTCTCATAGAGGTCGCCAAATTTGCTTTGTTTCAATGGACTCCATTTCCCCAGACTTGTACCAAAACGTCGTCGTTCTGCGTCATGCCGATCGTCTCGATTTCTCCGACCAGTCATGGGCGGCCACGGCAGCCCGTCCATGGGACCCGCCCCTCATGGAAGAGGGGCTTGTCCGGGCCTTCAATATGGGTCGGGTCATTATGAACGATCTCGGATCCTCCATCCACCGGATTTTCGTCTCTCCCTTCCTTCGTTGCCTTCAGACGGCCGCCCAAGCTGTCGCCGCCGTCGACGATGTTTCTACTGAAACTGCCACCCCTGATTCCGCCGCCCCCTTCCAACTCAAGGTTAGACTCCGGTCCGGCTCGAATTTCTTTTTCCCTCCATTATTGTGTACTAGTTGGAAGACCGCACCTGATTTCAAATGTTTGACTTACTTTTTATAATTAAAGTTAAGATTTAAATCGTTCCTGAGTAACGTCTGTTTTAGTAGTTCAACTTTGAATATTATTTTATTTTGGTGTCTAAAACTATTCATTCTAATCTCTAAATTTTTAAAAAGTGCTTATTTTAATTCATGTTATATTAAGATTTTGTTAACTACAAAATGATAAGGTGGTTTGTATTTTTAGATAACTAGCTACCAATTAAGTTAGTTACATTAAAAAAATCTAGTGTTCCACTTTTAAATAAAGTGGTAAATCGAGAGAATTTAAAAGTCATTTTTAATTCAAAAGTTCGGTCGTTCAGTATTGGTTGTTGATATTTCACTCTACCTTCATCTTGCTTAATACATTTAAAGCTTAGTCATAAAAAAATACAAACTATTTCACATTTCTATTGAAAAGTTAACATAATTTTAATTGTAGGGTCTAAATTAAACACATTTTAAAAGTTTAGGGACTACAATAAATATTTTTGAAGTAGAGACCAAAATAAAATAAGATTCAAAGTTCAATAACTAAAATATGATTCAAACCTAATTTTAAATTTTATTTAACCCTCATTTTATAAACTTCAAATCTATGATATACTTTGTTTGATTACTATTGTATAAAAAATATATAAAACTTATACGAAAACATGAAAATTTTTGACAATGAAAATTTTTGACAATGAAGACACGAAAAATGCATAAAATTATTATCATACGAAGAGAAGAATTTAGGACAAAATGAGGAGATAAAAATTCCACTCTCACACACATTTTATACATAGTTTAAATTTATGGAGATGGTAAATGAGAAGTTGAAATTTCAGGGACATTTAGGCTAGATTGAGTTATTAATATGGATTGAGTTTAGTTTAGAGAGTTAATTTGTTTGTGAAGTTAAATAATATATGTTTGGTTTTTAGAGTTGTTTAGTCAACATTTAGAAAATTTGTATTTGAAGTGGATGCTTTGATTTCAAAATTTTGTGGAATTTCTAATTTTCAATTTCCCTCAAATTTGCTATGAGATTGAATAGGAATATAACAAATTTTCTAGATTTGATGTCAAATTTAGATAGCTTGAATCTGGATTCTATATTTAGGATAAAGTTTGAAATATATAAATTTAATAAGGTAAATGTTATATTTTATCCAAAATTTGGGTTAATTTGGAATACAATTATGTTTTTATTTTAATATATATATATTTTTTTGGTGAGTGGAGTTATCCAAGAAAGAGAGAGAGGAAGATAGAACTTTTCCACAAATGTGGAGACTTTTAATCATGCACATTGTCGAAGTTGATAGAGTTTAGTTATTTAACAATATGCCGAGAAGTATGTGAGCCAAACAACGGGTCACACATTTTAACTAGCTCCACGCAACTTAAATTGGTGGACCAAACATTCCTTATGTTTCCATTGTTTAATTCATTTTCAATCTAATTTTATTGTCTAGATTTTTATATTTATTTTATCTTAATTTTAAGGTCATTTGTTATTGTTTCATTTTTAGTTTTATGTTTTTGAAATTTATGCTTGTTATCTCTCACTTTTACAATTATGTTTTTTATATTTATTTTAGAAATACTTGAATTCCTAGTTAATTCTAAAAACAAAAACTACTTATATTGACGCCTTGTTTAGTAACCATTTGAATTTTTGTTTCTGAAAATTAAATTTATTATCTCTCAACATCTTATAGTGGTTTACATTTTTAATAAGTAAAGGAGTTGCATTTTTCTTAAGCAAAGGAGTTGAATTCTTAACCAAATTTCAAAAACAAAAACAAGTTTTTTAAAATTTTCAAATTTTGATTTGATTTTTTAAAATACAGAAAAAAGTAGATCATAAAATAATAAATTATCTGTAGGCTCAAATTAAAAAAAAAAAAAAACTTCAAAAAATCAAATGATTACCACACAAGTCTGATTTCAACCCCAATGAATTTGCTCATTTCTGTGTGTACGTTTGATATGTTTTATAAAGTAAATATAGATGAATATATATTATAATAATAATATAAAAAGGGCAAAAAAACCAGCGTATTTGGTCAAAATTTAAGGAGTACTTTTAACTAATTGAAAACACTTTCATGATAACCGTTTTATTAGATTGCACCTAAAAAAATTAGAATGCAAGATTTTGGTCCACAGGTGTCTATAGAATATGGGTTATGTGAGAAGCTAAACCACAAAGCAATCCCACCTGAAGTGGCTCCAATGGATTGGAACTGGGGTTTCAATATCACAGACCTTCAAACAATATTGCCTACCGCTTCTACAGACCATTCTGTGGAACCTATTTATGAACAGGTACAAACAAACAAAACTAGTTGGGGTTTATTTCCTAACGTTTCTATTTTCTATTTTCTGTTTCTTGTTCTCGTTTGTCATTTTCAAAGAAACAAACATGTTTAGTAAATCATCTCATTTCCTGTTTCAATATCTCACTTGATCATGATCAGATGCCACAATTTGGAGAGGCTCCTACGACGATATGATCGAGATTTCAACAAGTTTTCAAGACTGGCTGATAAATACCATTCCCAGAACATCATGCTCATCACTCATGGTGAGCCATGGATCAATATAGGTATAGCAATAATTGTGTTATTTTCTTTTTCTCTGTTGTTTAAAGTATGGCTGCTTGTTTTTAGGCATAGGAGTTGGAGTTGTTTCTACAGTTCTGAAGGACACAAGGGTTGTTCATTTGATTATTGTGGATATGCTATCCTGAGGAGACCCATTTTTCTCACCGGTGATTCATTTGTTGCTGGAAACTTTGAATTGCGTTCACTTAATGACACTGCTGGTATCAAATTTTCCAAATGAGTTTAAAGCTAGCTGACTCAGTGGATGGTCTCCTCAATCTTCACTATTCTTAGAGCAGCTTGTGGTTGTAACTAGTGAAATACAACCTGGTCGATCTTGGGTTCGATTCTTTACTAGCTCGAGTCGCACAAGAGCTTTATTTCTGTACTTGCAGCAAAGGTCACAGCTAGAAGTTTGTTTGTCAGTGATGAAAAACTCTATACCAGAATTCGGAGCTTTAGTGTATTGAGGATCTTTTGGGAAGTTTATTATATCAAGTGATCTTATCTTTAGCTATACAAGAGCCTGTTATGACTGCCAAAGTCAATTGTAAACACTAAAATGAACTGTATGGAGAATTTGGGAAATGCAAATAACTGCATAATTATATATTTCTGAAAATCAATCTTCAGCATTAGCAACCTGATAGAAAATAAAACAACAGTAGGGGTAGGGGAGGGGGTCACATTGGTTAGACTTCACACATCACTTTCATTTTCTCTCCTTGACAATTATCAGTATCATACCAATATCAAGAATTTTAGACTCATTTATTCAAAGAAAACCCAAAAATAGAGAGAGATCAGCAGAGAGATATTTTGACAATCAAGGCAGGTGCAAACAATAGAGAGTGGCAATTTATTCCCAATGAAAGATATAGTTTCATTCTTTTTCTGGATTTGGCATGTGTTTGATCCCATCTTGCCCTTCTCTAAGTATCACCTCAAATTTCCCAAACACAAACGAATCGCCTTTCCGAAAAACAGGCCTCCGTAGTTCAACAAATGCACAATACTCAACTCCATACACGATCGTATCTTCCATAAACGTAGAAACCGCAACTCCAACCCCTTCGCCTGAAAACACACAACATCTTAGGCACAAACCATGGGGACGAGATATGACAGCTACCGAAAATACTACTTACCATGTGTGACAAGTAGCAAGTTCTCTGTCGGGTATTTATCAGCGAGTGTCTGGAACATATGAACGTACCGACGATGAGTAACTGCTGCTGACCCTTCCCAAGGAAGCATCTGAAGTTTTCAACAAACAACCTTTAGTTAAACAGAGCTAAAAACAAAGGCAAATACATTGAAGCTTCATTTGATAATGACTTCATTTGGCACTATCTACCTCTTTATGTACGCGTTCTGTGGAATGGTCAACGGTGCCACTGGGCAAAATGGCTTCAAGCTGTGGAATATCAAAACCCCAATTCTCATCCTTTGGAGCAACTTTTGGTCTGATTGCTTCACTGGTTAGCATCTCACATAGTCCATACTCTATAGAAACCTACAGTAATATGATCCCAAAGTGTCAAAATTCAACATTTGCAGGAAAAAAAAAAAAAAAAAAACTGTACAAAAAGAGACTTGAGTGCAACAATCTGAAACTATTGGAAGGGTAAATTTTCCGTCAAAATTGAAGATTTGACACAATCTGAAATCAACATCAAAGTTAAACAAGTCAAGAAGAGTAGTTTTCTAAATAATGAATAAACTTCTTGGAGTCCTACTTTTCAGCTGAAGACTTGGTCATCTGATATCATAATGTTAAGATCAATCATGAGAAAATTAACGCAAGTGAAGACTCTATTTTCTAGTTTCCAATTATTTCGCACTTCAGTTCTCAATTTTGGGGAGAAAAGTGAGACTAATCTCAAGGTTTTTTTTTTAAAAAAAAGACATATATATATAACAACCAAATTTGGCTTTTAAATATATTACATGAACAGTACACAAAACAACTTTTACCATTCAAAAGCATAATAATTAGACAATCATCTGAAGCAGCAATTATTGAAAATGAATTTTTTCAGTACCAAAGAACAAATCTTTGTTTCAAAAAGTTGAGAAGAACTTTTCAACAAGCCTTTTTCCAAACAACAGTGCAGGCTATAATTATATAACAAAGTAGATGTCATATCACCTTCATCTGTCAAAGTCAGAGATTGTTTTGTGAGTTTGGTTTTTCACCTAAATCAAACTATAAACCAACTATTTTTTAAAGCTATTTTATGTTTAAGCCCAACTCAAGTTTCCCTGAAATGTGGCTGACAATTTTACCAAAAAATCTAACAGTATTCAGAGTGGCAGCAAACTCAAAAAAGGACAAGAAAAAGACAAGATAAAGAAATTTCAGAGATATGTTTATTACTATACCGAGGAACAAGAAAATGTCATCCTTATTTTATATCTATTAAATATCTATTGATATCTCCGACAATTTGTAAAGGTAGAAAATTGAACTCCTGACCTGGATGATAGTGCAGATGGACGTAACTACGTTCATGTTGACTTTATTTTATTATTTTTGTTTAAACTAAAAAAAACGTCATAAATAAAAATATATTAATATCAACATCGGAAATAAAAATATCTTAATTATTAAATTTTGTGACTCGCAGATGTTGATATTGCTTCGATATATTAGAAATATTGAAATCTCTATCTCAAGAAACTTTCATTATTACCAATTCCTTATCTGTCTGAATATACAAAAAAATGTCAAACTGAAATCGACCCATCGAAATTCCTCAAACGAAAACCCAGAACCAAAAAAAAAAAAAAAAAGAAAAGAAAAATCGGGAAATTAATGTAAAATTCCTAAGGCAGGCATCATAGTTGAGAACAGAAGAGAAGCAAAAGTCAACGATGGAGATGGTGAAAATTGGCTGACCTTGAGAGTGGTGGAGGGATTGGCGTCGGCGGCGGAGAGGGCTTGGAGGAGTTGGGCGGCGGTCTGGACGCAGCGGAGGAAAGGGGAGACGAAGACACGGTGAAAAGAGAAGGGGAGAATGTTGAGGAAAGTCCGACCCGTATCGAAGGCCCGAACCAGGCCGTCCTTATAAAGGGGCGGGTCCCAAGGCCGGACGGCGGTGGCTGACCATGACCGCTCGAAGTTGTCGAAACGGTCGCCGTGACGCATAACGACGACGTGTTGGTAAAAGTCCGGCTCGGCGTTGCCATTGGATGAAATTTCCATACCGGAAATTGCTTTTTTCTTCTTTTTTTGTTTTTGTTTTACTGTTTGATTTTGTGAAATAGCGAAAAAGTCTAACAGGCCACAGAGTAAAAAGATTTTAATGATGAATCTTCGTACTTTGTGAACGCCGCTTTATATATAAGAAAACATATCTCAATTCATATATTTATATATTAAAGGCTATAAAGTTGATGGTTCTAAAACTCAATTCTTATTGTATTAAAAATCCTATATGAACTAAAGAAAAAAAAAATTGACCATAGGTTTGGTATGTTGTATCAATTTTATATTTTTTTTTCAAAAAGATATAAATTAAAATATCATTTTGATTATTGTAATTTTATTTGTCTAATTTTAGTTAATATATTTTTAATAAATCTTAAATTTAAGACCTTAAAATTAATTTTTATCGAAATGAATAAAACAACCAACTTTTATTTTAGTGCAAGATAAAGACACTATATAGATATAATTTTAAACTTTATAAATAAAATTCTAATAGAGACTAATTTTTTTTATGGGAAAAAAATAAAAAAAAAAATAGATAAACCAAAATAAAATGGAATCGTATAGGAAATATATATTAACTTATATGATTGATTAAAAAAAAATAGTAAGTAAGTGGGTCCCACCGAAGTTGTTTGAAGTATATGTGCATAACTCTCTTTCTCTCGCGATCGAGAAGCATTTGAATATATGAAATGTGTCTCTCTCCCACCAATTTTGAACAAATCAATGGTTATGATTTTTATTAGGGTCGGTAAAATTTTCCATCTCCGTCTCCATCCCTCTGGGGGAGTATCTCAACTCTCTCTATATATATATGTATGTTTATCTCGAACGAGAAGTAAACAAAATGTCTATGTTAGAGTTTCATTTTAAAGCCGCACATAATTTTCACGTGTAATATGACTTCTTAAATGTAGGGATTCAAGGGATAGTAACAATTTTTTTTTTAATTTTTTTTATTTTTAATAGAAGTGATTTTTCATCTTTTCGTCATCTTCAAAATTTCTCTACTTATTCAAGAATAATCAGAGTGAGACTTTTCTTGCTCATTTTGGTAGGATTTTGAATATAAGAAATAATTTTATTAAGGAGATTTTGACTTGGTTTTAAAGAGATCAACAAATCACTAATGCAAAATATAAATTGATTATATGAAAGTTTGAAGTTTAAATTGATATAATAATTAATTTGTGGTTTTGATTGATATGACTCAAAAATTCAATAATAAAAGTTTTTTTTTTGGTCATATACTCTTGAAATAAGAGTTTTTGTCTTGCAGATTTTAGGCTTGACAAACTTTTGGGACAATATGAGTTCAAACTGAGCTCAAATTATATTCATTTACGTTCATTTCAATATGAAACTCTATTTTTTCTAGTTCAACAATTGTAGAGTGGAGATTGAATCATCTATTTTAATATGATATCTAATTTACTAAAAAAAAAAATCAAAATATTATTTAATTTTAACAATCAAAGTATTGTAATTAATGTGTGAGGTGAGGAATCGAATCTCAGACCACAAAATTGATAGTATGAACATTATACCAGTTAAGCTATGCTCTTGTTCCCACACTTTTCCCTCTCCCCTCAAAAAAAATTTCTTCTAACTACCACTACGATCATATTAAAGTTAATTAGCAATGTTATAAATAAAAACTTTTGTATATAGACAATAAGCCTCTACTTATTTGCTTTGTATAAAGCTCTTGATATTACTATTAATTAATCATTAGGGAAAATGATATATATAAAAATTGAATAATAATAACAAACTAATTTATATCTTGAAGAATACAGATAATTATAGTGTAAAAGTACATAATGTATACAATAACGGTGTTCAAAAGTAAGCCCGACAAAATCACAAAGCTTATATTTAGTATGATACTATCTAACGTTCCTCCATTCAGATGATCGAGAATTATATAGTGTTCATTGCAAGCTAGTGATAGGAAGAACTTATCGTTGAAGCTTTTTGATTATTCTCTCCACTCATAATCTTGTGGTTTTACTTTTATCTATTATTTGATTTATGATTATTTGCTTAAATAGTTATGATGTTAATATATTTAGGAAAATACATGCTCTAAATTAAAATTTTAATTTGAGAAAAATTAATGAAACGACTAAAATGGTTATTATTTAGTTTTTAAAGTATATAGTGAGTAAAATATAAACTTTGGAAGGGAAATTTAAACACACAAATTCAGACCTAGTTGTTGTTAGTATTATTGCTATTGTTAGTATTCTTTTAATTTAAAAAAAAAATCAAAATGACGTAAGAGATGCTTATGTAATAAATGGATGTAATTGTAAGACAAGTCGAAGCCTGTCAATGACGTGTTCGTATATATATTTAGAATTTGTCACCTCCATGTATTATTCTTCGCAATTTCCAATATTAATATATTATTACAATATTTTATTTTCATTTAATTTTTGAGATATACAACATTTATTTTAAAAGTTTAAATCCTATTTTACTTTCTCAACTTTGAATTTTATTCTATTTTGATTTTAAAACTTTTAAAAACATCTATTTTAATCTCTCAATTTTAAAAAATATTTATTTTGATCATTATTTTTAAGATTTTGTTAATTCTATACAGATGGAATCTATTTAAGAATAAATTCCATCTAGTATGGGTTGAGCAAGATAAAGATAAAATATTGAAGGACCAAAATCTGGAATACAAAATGACTTTTGAAATCTCCTATAGAAAATCGCATTATCATCTAATTCAAAATTGAAACACTAGATTTTTAAGGATGACTAACTTATTTGGCAGTCAAGTTATCCAAAAATACAAGTTGTCTCATTATTCTGTTTAAGAGTTAATAGGATCTTAATAGTAGGGAACGAACAAACCCTTTTTAAAAGTGTTAGGGATTAGAATGGATATTTTTAAAAGTTCAAGAACCAAAATAGAATAAGTTTCAAAGTTTATAGACCAAAATATGATTTAAACTTATTTTAAATTCATAATTATGTAGTTCTACATCACATTCTAGTTGTTAGGTTTACATATTAAGAGAATAGTTATCACATACCTAAAATGTTAAAAAAAGTTATGAGTTCTAAATACACTATAAAAAGAGTTTATGATTCTAGTTTCAAATTTGTCTCAAATAGAAATACTATAAACTTTTGAGAGTGAGCAAAAGAGTGCAAATGATAGAAAAATATTTATTATAATCATCAAATGAATATACTCTGATAAATTTTATTAGTCACATGAGTAATTTAGAAATAATAAAATTCAACTAGTATGTGAAGTCAGTGTAAGTATAACTTATCAATAATTGACATGTATTTTTATAAATTAGAGATTCAAATCTCAACCTCCACGGTTGAATAAAAAATGGGATGGTTGATTTGTGATTTATTTTTCTAAAAGAAAAAAAAACTACGAATTTCCATTTATTAAAACATGAATATATAGAAATTGTACCCTACACACAAACCTAATTTGACTTCCGAGACGACTCTTTTAATATCTTTAGAGTTTAGACATAATTAATTAAAACAAGTTGGATTATCTAATTTCTCACAAAAAAAAAAAAAGATGGATTAATCCATCTCAATCTTGAGCAAATATTTAGATCTTCTGATCCCACTTCAAAGTGTATTCATTACTGTAAAATTAGTTTTAATGTCGGTTTAAAATTAATATTATTAGGATACAATGTCGGTTCAGTCGATATTGAAGATTATATTATAAAAGGTTTTCAATGTTGGTTTGAAACCGACATTATAGATGGTCAAGATTTTAATGTCAATTATATCTTCAATGTTAGTTTTCAATTGACATGGAACATCATCTTTAATGTCGAGTTTCACCTACTTTTTAGCGATAACTATCCATTATTAAATATCTGTTATGGTTTTGTTATTGAAATATATATATATATGCTTATGCATGTATAAATCAATAATATTTTTCTTTTATCTGTATATGCACAAAATAAAATCTTAATTGCTATTATATATATAACTCAGCTTTCAGCAAATACAAAAATTGACTAGTACACTACAAAAAGAGTAAGAAGTTGTATAACTAAGTAAACTATCAACAAATTACAATGACCAGTATATACATAAAACTCAAAAGTCTAAAGATCTAGAGAGTTGGTTGTCTACTTTGGAGGGTTATATAGATACATCTAACAAAAACAAGAACAAAACTAAAATAATCGTATAATTGAATCTCACATACCAACAAAATCCTATCAATCTGGAGTTTTACCTATGACAAAAAAAAAAAAAAAAAACCTTTCCTTAACTTATAGAAAACTATAGTTAAAAATTAAACGTTAATGCAAAAATTTAGATTATTCAATTTGATGTTTTCACTAACTGATATGTTGTAAAATTTCATCTTCATTTCTTTAGGAAAATTCTACAACTAATCGATCGGAAAGGGAAGTGAAAACATAAGTTAGCATAATTTTTTTCATTCAATAAATAAAAAAAATATAGATATTTTCTTATAGATAAGAGACCAAAAAAACTCACTCCTTCATTAGCTAGAGAAAAAACCATTATAGTTGTAGCTTTCATGATCCATGAAAGAGAGTTCAACATAAATCCCAAGAAAACTTCGAAACCTTACTCTCCTGAACAGAACAAATCACAAAATCAACATAGATATCACAAGAGCTGAATTTAATTAGAGAATTCATATATATATATATATATATATGATAGAATTTGCTCCCTCTTTCTTTCTCTTTTCAGTTAAAATGATTGTAGTATATATCTTCCAAATAAAAGAGGATTTAAGCTAAGTGTAATATTGAAGGATTTCAACAAATAATGCAAAAACATTAAAAAAAAAAAAAACTTACAACTATAATTATAAAAAGAAATAAACTCAACGAAGTAATGAAACTTGTGAACTAATATATATATCATAACTCAATAGAAACAATAATAAACAACAACTAATTTAAAGTTACGACTACCATAAGCGTAGAATAGTCATACCATTCCACCACTTTAAAATAAACTAATAAAAGATTAAAAATTAAAAACCTCTTAAAGCTCATAACATAGTAAAATGAATTACTTTCCCTTCAGCTCGTTCAAATTGTTTGTCGACAACTAATAGCTTTTACTTAGAAACAAGTCATTGTATGTACCAAAGAGAAAATATATATGAGGGACTTCACTAACATCTCACTCAACTTGTCTCCTTGGCTTGTACTTGGATATTTGATGCTCATAATCGAACAAGAAAAACATAAAGAGAAAAATATAAAAAATTAATATTCATAATTAACAATCTCTTTGGGTTCAAATGAAAAGAAATAATTAGAAACCAAAATTTACAAAGACCCCAAACTAACCATATTCACACTACAGTAAACTCATAAGGGTAAAACTGATAATAGGGGTGTTAAAAAAACCTGATGACCCGAAAAAATCGATGAACCCAACCCAACCCGCGCAGTTTGGGTTGGGTTATCAACTCATTTAGGTTGGGTTGAGTTCAAATAAATGAAAATTTTTTGGGTTAGGTTGGTTCAAGGGTTCACCTAATATAACTCAAACTAACCCGAATTTATTATTACTTTTAAAATATGTTTTTTTATTACTTATAACACAATTATTTATAATTATATTGATTTTAATTTTATTTAATTTCAATATTTTTTAATAATTTATTATTCAACAACTCTTAAAAGTAGTTTCTTTGTACTTTAGAAAGAAAATTTTTACTATTTAAATTGAAATTGAGTTGTTAATCTTAATTCAATATATGAAAATAATTAAATAAGTTTTTTTACATATTTATGTTGTGCTTCTTTTTAGAACAAAATTTTAAACAAATGACTCGATTAACCTGGACCAACCTAACCCAAATATTTCATGATTGGATTGGATTGAAATTTATAACACGAACAATTGGGTTGGGTCTAAAAAGCCTTTCAACTCAATCCAACCCAACCCATGAACACACCTAACTGATAGTATATATTCTTCTTGGTGAACCACATCTAGCATGTTCATAATATATCCATCTAACATGTTGTACACTTTAATACAATCATAAACCTTCAATCAACAAATTACACAATAGTCAAAATTTTCATTTCAAAAGAAAGGACAAAGTTTTTATTTAATTTACATAAACTTAATTCTTGAAATAAAAGAAACAAAATTCACATTTCTTGAAAACAAAAATCCAAAAAAAGGGGGTCCCAATCAACATTCAAGTACCAATTACAGAAGTAAAACTAGAGTGTTAAAGACAAAAATAGATACATGTGTGTTAATATATTTATAACAAAATAATATCTCCATCATGTTTAAAACCAAATAGGTTCACTAATTAATCACACAAGTTCTCATATTTAGCTTAAATCATAACAACAAAGGAAATATTCTATGAAAAAATAGAGAAAAATCACATTTAGGGGACACTCTTCTATCTAAAATCCTCCATCTTCCTAAGAAATTGCAGAAAATGAAAAGAATGGATCTAGATCATACAAACAAATACTTGATGATTTTGTACCCATGCTTACAATTCACAATATAGTAAAATGATCGTCAACGAAGCCAACTCTTAACGAATACAATTTCAAGATAAACATCTCACCATGATCGACATGAGCAATAACAGTACTAAATGCAATTGTAGAAACTAGAAAACATAACAAATATAGTAAGAACTAAAGTAACACTATAACTTCATAAAAAGACACCGTAGCAAACTTCATAGATTTTTATTCATAGCCTGCAGAAACGATTACAAAGTGAATCAAAGCATAAACGCAAAGTTGAAGGCTAATAAATCAAAATTCTAGCAACTAAAAATAATTTAAAAAGGATTTCAAGGTCTTGCTATTCACCAAAACGACCAATTGATTGCTACCCTTACTAGACAGTAGCCCTGCTGGAACAGATCAGAGCTTGGAGATCTTGAATAGATCGAAGCGAACAGTTCTGAACGGAGCTGATTTGAGCCGAGCAAACAACGGAGATGATAGAGCTAGAGTGAACCGAAGTTGACAAACTGTAGATTTGACACGTGGCGGAGGAAGCGGAGCTGGAGCGCATGACAGATCTAAACCCACGACGAGACCCACGAATGGTAGCTGACGAACCCATACGAGACCCACGACTTGACGAATGACATATCTAACGAATGAGATCCATGACTTCACAAACGATCTGATGGACGGATGCACGACGGAGAGCCTACGACTTCACGAATGAAACCTGGTGGTTGTAAAAGGAGAGGAGATAAATATGCGTCTTATGCTATGCGTTGATCTCCATGCGTCGATGGACATGCGTTGGACTAGAAAATATACAATATGCGCTTAAGCATGTATGCGATGGTCATGCATTCCTGCCACAGGTTTTCTTACTTTCTCGCCAAGTATAATGAGAACGCAAGTTTCTCAGGATGATCCGAGGTCGAACACAAGAACTTGTATCTTAATAATGTTTTTGAAGTAATGCGCTTGAGGCGGTGAATAAAAGTAAAAAGACAAAAGTTAAAGGATTATGCGCTACTCCTACTCCTAACTAAACAGATTGAGCAATGGAAGTTTAACTATGAGAATTAGTAGAGATGCGGTAACTGTTAATGCGTAATAAGATGTATGAAAAAATAGAATTATGGAAGGGATAAATTCATCGCGTCATTAAGCTTGGTTGTAAGGGTAATCCCAGCTCGCCATACTAACGCATCGCATACCTCTCGGTGGCCTGCCTCATGCTTATATCTCTATAACGCATGGTTGCTTGAACATAAGATTATTCCTATCTCTAGGAACACTGCTTACTTTGCTTAGTGAGTTCCACTACTTACCCTTTTGAGCAGTTGGTTATAGCTACTTAGCCTATAGACAAGCATTGCGATAGCCTCGCACTAAGCAAAGAGAATTGACTCACTATACTCGCACAACGTACACCTCTTGGTGGTTTGCTATATGCATCATATCTCTATGTCGCATGATTGAGTATGTGATAACTCTTGCAATCTACACTTAACTCACTGCAATGAAAGTAAAAGATGATAAGGAAGAAGAAGATGATAAAAATGGTATTGAAGGAACTAAAGAGATGCATTGATTACAAAATGTATTAATATCTTAAGCCAAAATGTAACACAATACAGAGATAAGAAGAAAGAAGGAGGGTTAGATGTAGGCAATCTCTTGCTTCCATCAGATGTACGTCAAGGCTGCCGGTGGTGCCATGGATGGATGGTGGAGAAGTCTCTTTCGAGCTTTATCTCCGACGAAACTCCGGTCGTCACTCAGAAGGGGCTGTGGAGGTGGAGAATCCTCAAAGAGTGTCTGCTCATGCTCTCATCTGTGATCACAAAGATCCGCCTCAAGGCAGAAGCTCGGATGTTTTGAAGTGAAGCTCAAAAGCGCTATTTATAGAGCTCAAACACCGACAACATTGATGATTGCGTTTTAACTCATTACTACACTTGTCGCGGTATGGTCAATGTCAATATCATCTTATCTTGTTGATACTCCCAAGGTATGCATTCATGCTCGTTTCTCCCGAAGTACCAACGCATTCCACCCACCTTGCGATCAACCTTCTATCACGGTTATTACTCTGTAGTTGCAACATCCATGCGATGAACTTGTCTTCTTGAAAATTAACACATGCGATCAACTTTGCGATGGTCTGGGATCAATTCATGCGATCGATTTCTGCGATAACTACAAAAATAAACATTTTGACGCAAAATAACACATAATATAGGGTTAGTAGAGATTTTCAGTGTCGGTCGACGCAAGCTTCACTTTTCACATGAATTCTTAGTATTATCAATGCATATTCTACTTGTTAGCCCTCATAATTCTAAGTAAAAGGCTAAAATAGCTTGTATTTCTACAAGCTATCAAAACCCAAGAACAAAACCCACAACTTCACTGGTGGACCTGACAAACGAAACCCATGAACAAAACTCATGGACGGACGCACACCGATGGACCTGATGAACGAAACCCATGGACGGATGCACACCGGTGGACCTGACGAATGAAGCCCACGACTTGACGACTTGACGATGAGACTTACGACTTCACGAACAACCTGATGGGCTGACTTGGGTGAGAGGAACGGTAGGAGCTGATGGACTTCACAACTTGATAATGGATGAACGCACGGTAGGAGAAGAAAGATTGGGGGAGAGGGTTTGTAAGAAAGGAGAGAAAAGAAAGCTTGAGATATATGAAGGAGGGGAGGGTTTCACCCAAAGGAAACAACGAAAGGGAGTTTAGCTACAATGTCAGTTTCAAACCGACATTGTAGCTTCATAAACCGGATCTATAATATTGATTTAAAACTGACATTAAAGATCCGGTTTTTTTATTTTTTTCCAAAACCACCCTTATTCATCCGTGGCTATTTTTTACAATCGACATTAAGAGCCCAATTTCTTGTAGTGATTTCTATTTCTTGAATGATCATGTTACACACTTTTTTTTTTTACCATATGGAGTTTAAACATTTCAAATAAAATTTAACCATATTATATCAACAACATTTTAAGCATACGTAGTTACCAATTTTTTTATAATTTTTTTTCCTTTTTCTATAATTTGAAATGCTTTTATTCTGCTCGAAATGCAGTTTGAATAGAAATTTATGTAATAAACAATAATACACAAATTTTATTTTTTGGCAAAAAAATTAGTAATAAAAGCAAATTAGATTTCTATATAAAGTTTGGAAACCAATTCTAAAAGAAATTGATATAAAATATTAGCTATAAAATATAAGATTGAAATATATATTTTAAAAAAATATACTTGCATATTCTGATTTACCCACTGTCATTCAAGGGTAGAAACATTACGAAATTAAAAATAAATAAATAAATAAATAAAACTAAGAAAGAAGACTTGGGAGATTATTATAAATGGTAAGTAAGCCGATTGTTTTGGACCTTTTCCTTAAAGAAGATGGGGACAGGGTTGGTATATCTGCAGGAAGAAAATATAATATAAAGGGAGAGAAAATTAAATTAAATAATTGATTCATGATTTTTTTCCAATTGCCTCACCAAGACTTAAAGTCTTCTATGTGATAAACAAGGAAGAAAAATCAAGTCAAGAAAAATCGCATTAATTGAAAGTTGTAGCTTTCCCGTTATACTTTTGTTCATATTATTTTAAAAACAAGAAAACATGAACCACATGTGAAAGTCTTTTAACTTGTTTATTTATTTTAGTTTTTTATTTAAGGTAAGTCCTTAATTCATTTCAAAAGGGGGAAAAGTGAGGTCTACAATCTGAATGGAGCAGTTAGAAACCTTGTTTTATAATTTTTACCCACATATATATATCTGTCTCTTATACACATCTAGATGTGTATAAGAGACAGATATATATATATATATATATGTTTGAAGGAACCATAAAAATATTTTTTAACTATTAAACCATTGTAATTAACGTTCGGTTCGGTAATAATTTTATTTTTAGTTTTGTGTTTTGAAACTTATGTTTGTTTTCTCATAAATTTCATACTATATTTCTCACATTTTTGGAAGAAAAAATTGAACCCTTAATCAAATTCTAGAAAAGAAAAAGAAACATTTGAAAACTACATCTTTTAATTTTTAAAATTTGGCTTGACTTATGAAAATTCTAGTAAAAAATAATCACAAAATAAATAAATTTATACCTGAACATAAGCATTAACACCATGGTGAAAGTATGGAACCGTACTTTCTAGAATGTCGATAGAAATACTATTAATCTTGGGAAAGATATCTGCACTTTTACTCTTGGCAGTCACACAGAATTAGACTCTATATTCAAGTGCATCATTGATCCACCTCATACATATGACCCTTTGACACGCTAGGCTAATTTTTTATTATTTTTTTTAGTACAACAATATAAGTGATGTGGAGATTGAACCTTTGACTTTTTGGATTAGAGTGTATGTCAATATCGCTAAATTAAACTCATTTTGACTGCTAGACTAGTTGTGGATTCTTAATTTTAGTATTAGAATTTACCTATCCATTATCGTTATCCATTCATTTTAAAGAAACAATTAGAAAGGCACAACTCTAACTGGATAATTAAAATTCCTTTGTAGAAAAATTAGTAACTCCTGTTTCATGAAAAAAAAAAAAGAAAAAAAAGAAAAAAAAAAAAGAGGCTTCTGAAGGATCTTTGTTGTAGTTAGCTGTAATTATTCCATACTAAATTATTTTGAAGTCAATCTATTGGAGGTCCTTTAGTTATCAAATTAAAGAAATCTAGACTTGGAAAAATTTTAATTTTGACCTCTATCCCATTTTTACTATAATTCTCACGGGCTACCACAATCCTCTGTTGATCACTTTTTATGACTAACTTTGGTGGTCACATTCGATGACCAAATCTGACAACCATTATTAATAACCATCTCTGAAGACCAACACTTGACGTCCACCTTCGACAACCACTTCTAACGACTAACTTCAATGATCCCCTCTGACAGCTAACTCCAACACGACCACCTTCAACAATCAACTCCAATAACCAACTCTATCGATCAATTGCATAAATTATATCTAATGATCAAAACTCCTAACAATTAACTCTAATGACCAATTAAATTGACTATATGCTTAAAAAAAAGAACTCGGCCAATGAAAGTATTTGAAATTATTTGTTCATAGTGCTTAATAGTCTTTTTGTGATAATTTGAGACATGAATAGAAATATACTTTTAGTATATTGCAAACCAACCAATCTTGTATATAAAATACTTTTGAAAAAGTATAACCAAACACATGATTGTGTTTAAAAGATAAAAATGATTTTCTGAAAAACACATCTTTTATTCGTCAATCTAAACAGACCCTTAATTCTTAGATTTTTCTTTATTTTTAAACTTACGAATTTACTAGACATAAAATGAAAACTTAGGATTTTGTTAGACATACAATCTAAATTTATATATATACTAGTCAATTAGTTTTTAAAAATTTTGAATATATCATGACCTATGTATTAGATATCCAAATTGAAATTTCAAGAACTTATTAAACACAAAATTGAAAGTTTAAAGAAATTTATTAGATACAGCCAACAAGAATGTAACTCAACTGACATAGTATTCATACTATCGACTTCGAAGTTTGAGATTTGATTCTCTCACCACACATTTAATTACAATACTTTTGAAAAAAAAAATTATTAGATACGTTTAAAATTTAAGAGACCAATTTGGACACAAATCATAAAGTTAAAAAACTAAACTTTATAATTTAACCTATATTATTTATCACTTAATTAGGTGCGCATTTCTATCATAATAAGATGAATATCAATGCTATGATGTATTATGTTGTAGCAAATGATTACGTCATGAAGAGGTCATTTGGTTTTTGAAAATCTAGGTTAACTAGAATCTTCAAATGTTTGAAATTATAGATAATTAAAATCATAAATACCCAAAATTTTAGATGACTGTATTTGTTTTGAAAGAATAATTTTGAAGAAGGTATGAAAATATTAAGAAAAAACCATGCTTGTTTCGTAGGATTTGTGTATGACATAATCCAATCTACTTTAAATTAATTTCATATGCATTTTGGTCTTGCCAATTTAATGTTATATTCTATCAATTTTAGTTTAACTAACTTTATTATGAATATTAGGATAACAAATAGATGCTCATGGTTTAATGTCCCAAAAGCCATGTGTCACCTTTCATGTTATTCATGTGCCTTGTAATTATTCATGCTTGGTGTCTATGTAAGTTCACATCCTAGTTGTCACTTTAGTGGCATTTGGTGGATCTTAAAATTACACATACATTGGTGATAATTCCGCTTCAAAATTTCACTAATTTTCATATTATCCAATTTTATAATTTTAGTTATTTTATGCTTTTAGTTATTTTATTTTATATATTTAATATAATAAATATATTATTATATTATATTTTCTTTATATCCGTGTTCCCATTGTGCTCCTCGAATTCACAACACTTTATCAGCATGAGCTCTGGTCTTTTTTCCCACTAAAGTTAGGTCCTAAAGATATGTCAGTTTTTCCCTCCTCGTTATAATTAATAAATTTAATGTTATTTTGCATATTCAATATTTATTAAATTTTTAACATAAGTACAATATTTTATGATAGTGTTGCCATAAAAAATCTCACAAAATTAGAATTTGGCACCTTTGATATTAACAACAATAATTATTTGTCATTGGTACTTAATGTCGAAATCCATCTGGATGTTATGAATCTTGGGGAGACTATTAAAGAAAAAAATACGACATCTAGTCAGGACAAATAAAAAACTATGATTTTCCTTCGCCATCATCTCCATGAAGGATTGAAATTGGAGTATTTTACAATAAAAGATCCCCGTATCTTGTAGAAAAATTTAAAAGAGAGGTATGATCATCAAAAAATAGTTATTCTTCCTAAAGCTTGTTATAATTGGATGCACTTGAGGTTACAAGATTTCAAATCAGTAAGTGATTACAACTCCGCATTATTTAAAATCAATTCGAAATCGTTATTATGCAGAGAGAAAATTACTGATGTCAATATGTAGAGAAGACATTTTCTATATTTCATGTCTCAAATATACTCCTGCAGCAGCAATATCGAGAGAAAGGTTTTAAGCAGTATTTTGAATTAATTTCTTGTCTTCTCGTGGCCGAACAAAACAACGAGTTATTGATGAAAAATCATGAATCTCGATGAACCTGAACGACACCATTCCCTGAAGTGAATGCTGTGAATTTTAACAATAATCGTGGTCGAGATCGTGGTCGTGGTCGTGGTCGAGGTCGTGACTGTATAAAGGAAAAAATAATTATGATTTTCTTGGTGGTCGTTTTAATCATTCAGATTTCAAAAGAACCATACAAAATGATTATTACAAAGGAAAAACGCTACAAGATAAGAGTTCAAAAAGTGTTGAAAATAAATGTTTCTGATGCGGAATGACTGGGCATTGGTCACGTACCTGCCATACGTCAAAACACTTAATTGACCTATATCAAGCCTCCTCAAAGGAAAAAGAGAAAAATGTGGAAGCAAATTTTGCATACCAGGATAATGATATATTTGACCCATCTCATATGATAAATTTGGATGTGGCAGACTTCTTTGAATCTCCTGAAGAGAAGATTGACGTAGTTGATGGAACATCAAGTATTTCTTTTGATTTTGAGAATATCTAGACTTAATGTTATTATTTTCTTTTAATTATCTTCATGTTTTTTTTAATAACTTTTGTATATTTTAAATGTTGTTTTTCTTATTGTAATTATTTTCTTTTAATGAAGAAACATGGATCATTTTCATATGTTGAATGTTTAAAAAATGAGCAGTAAAAATCTATGTCTGACAGATAGTGCAACTACACACACATACTTACAAATAAAAAATATTTCCAAATTGACAATGCTGAAAGCAAAAGTAAATACAATATCATGTTCTGCAAACTTGATTGAAGGTTTTGGAAAAGAAAATATTATTTTGCATAGAGGAACAAAATTTACAATGGACAATGCATTGTTCTCTAGTCAATCAAAGAGAAATCTTCTAAGTTTTAAAGATATACGTTGCAATGGTTATCATATTGAGACTGATAGTAAAAATAATGTGGAATATCTCTATATCATATCCATTATCTCAAATGGAAACGTATATTGGAAGAATTGCCTGCTTTATTTTGTAGATTGTATTATACTCATATACGAGTAAATGAAACATATGCAACAATCAACCTGAAGTTCATGAATCCAGACATATTTACAATTTGGCATGACCGATTGGGTCATCCAGGATCTATAATGATGTGAATTATTGAGAATTCAAATGGACTTATTGAAGAACCAGAAGATTCTTTTATTCTAATGAATTATCATGTGATGCTTGCTCTCAAGGAAAATTGATAAATAGATCATCACGAACTAAAGTGGGGACTAAATCATGTACATTTTTAGAACGAATTCATGGTGATATATGTGGATCCATTAACCCATCAAGTGGACCATTTAGATATTTTATGGTATTAATAGATGCATCCAATAGATGTTCACACGTGTGCTTATTATCAAGTCGAAATCTTGCATTTGCAAGATTAGTTGCTTAAATAATTAAGTTAAGAGCACAATTTCCTGATTATACAATTAAAAACATTCGTCTTGATAATGTTGATGAATTTACATTCCAAGCTTTTTGATAATTATTGTATGTCAATTTGGGTAGGTGTTGAACATCCTACAACTCATGATCCTACACAAAATGGTTTAGTAGAATCATTTATAAAACGTTTGCAATTAATTGCAAGACCATTATTTATGAGAGCTAAACTTTCTTCATCTGTATGAGGACATGCTATTTGTATGCAACGTCACTTGTACACATTAGGCCAGTAGCTTATCATAAGTATTCACTATTATAATTAGTTTATGGTCATGAGCCAAATATTTCCCATCTAAGAATTTTTGGATGTGTAGTATATGTTCCAATTCATCACAATGCACTAAGATGGATCCTCAAAGGAGGTTAGAAATATATGTTGGATATGATTCCCCGTCAATTATTAAATATCTTGAGCCCCTGATGGGTGATGTATTTACTGCACGATTTGCTGATTGTCATTTTAATGAAACAAATTTTCCAACATTAGGGGGAGGAATTAAGAAGTTGGAAAAAGAAATTACATGAAATGCATCGTTATTGTCTCATTTAGATCCCCATATAGATCAATATGAACTTGAAGTTCAGAAAATAATTTATTTGCAAAATATAGCAAATCAATTACCAGATGCATTTATAGGTGCAAAGAAAATAACTAAGTCACATATACCAACTGCAAATGTTCATAAAAAATTGATATCCCAACATAATAAGTTATCACTAATGAGTCTGGAATGCGCCAGAAGCGTGGTAGATCAGTGAGTTCCAAAGATAAAAATAATCGAAAACGAAAAATAACTAATAGTGAAAAATACTTGCACTACAAGAGTTTTGGGCTTTAATGTCGGTTGGAAAAAGTGAAACTTGATGTATAATGTCAGTTAAAAAAAATGGATCTTTAATATCAGTTTTAAACCGATATTGAAGATCGGCTTTAATGTCGGTTCGATCTTCAATGTCGGTTTAAAACCGACATTGGTCTCAATTTTTTTTTCTTACTTTATTAAAAAAAATCTCTTTCATTTTAAACAAATTTTCTCCCTCCCTTTCACTCTCTCTTACCAAACCCTCTCTTCTCCAACAACGTAGAATCCAATCTTCAACAACGGATCTTTGATTTCGTGGGCATTGTCATTGTCGTGGGTCTCTGTCCAGCGTCCGACGTCTCCTTTCATTCGATGTTCCGTCCAGCTTTTGGGCGTTTCGTCCGGCGTCTTTTTCCGTCCAGTCGTACAGCTTCGTGGGAATTCTAGCTTTTCCGATCCAATGGGTCCAGTGTTCGTGGCGTTCCGTCCAGCCGTCCATAGATCTGTACATTCGATGGGTCTGTAGATCCGATGGATCCGGCGTTCGTGGCGTTCCATCTGTAGATCTGTCAAGCCATCCGTAGATCTGGCATTCCATCTGTAGATCTGGTGTTCAATTCGTAGATCTGGCATTCCATCCGTAGATCTATTCAGCCGTCCGTAGATCATTGGTAGATCTTCTCACCGTCCGTAGATCTGGGATTCTTTCATCTCTTTGTTCGTATTGTTCTTCCCCAAATCCAGTATCATGACTATCTATAGTAAGTGCAATCTTTCATTTTGAACCATTCTTTCATTTTGAACCATCAAAGGCTATAGAAATAGACCCTAGATATTCAAAAGTAAGATCAACATTAAAGCAGTATGAGTATGATACTCTTTTATGTACTTTTACAATCCTTTTTTACCACTTTCTGGAATTATTCTGTACGACAGGGTTATTACCGGAGAGGTGCTGCTTTTCTTGCTATGGGGAAACTCAAAGAGGCACTTAAAGATTTTCAACAAGTATCTCAGGATTTTATCGTGAAGTCTCGAATTTTTTCGTTACTGGAAGCTATAACTCTTACTGGCTTTTAACGGCTAAATATCAGTTATACTGCATTGTTATACTCATTTGTGTATCTATTCCCTTTTATCAGAAGAAATTTCAGTTGAGAGTTTGTACTGTTGTATGACCTTTATGTCATTATTTGGACAAGTTATTTGTTGATTTCTCTTTCCCAATATGGTACTAATGGCTGTTTGGATAATCAAGAAGAGGGAAAACTGTTTCTGTTGCTTTTACTTTGACATCCCTAAGTTGATTTCAACTTATATAATATTCGATATACACATAACTATATAATAAGATTCGTTTTGTTGTAATCTAGCTAAAAAAGATATGTCCCAATAATCCTGATGCTGCTAAGAAATTGAAGGAATGTGAAAAGGCAGTCATGAAGCTTAAGTTTGAAGACGCCATTTCTATACCTGAATCTGAGAGGCGTTCGGTAGCTGATTCTTTCCATCTGATAGGTAATTTTTCTTGTTTGAGATGCTTATGTTTTTATATTAGAACCATTCTTAGTTAGCTCTTTGGATATATGTAAACACAGAAGGGGAAATAGGTGTTTGTTTATAGTTTGACTTGCTACTTCATTCCCCTCGTTTTCCCAAACTATACTATTGTTTGTAGTTCCCCTCGTTTTCCCTGAAGTACAGTGCAATTGGTGCACTTATGTATCTTGTTAATAATACAAAATTAGATATTACATTTTCAGTAAATTTATTAGCTAGATATAGTTCTTCTCCTACAAAAAGATATTGGAATGGAATTAAGCATATACTCCGTTATCTCTGAGAAACAATTGATATGAGTTTATTTTATTCAATCAAATTTTGATCTAGTTGGTTATGCAGATTCTGGATATTTATTTTATCCAGTGTTGGTTGAGGATGTAAATATCCATAAAGAAATCCTCGACATAACTAATGAGGAAGGTGAAGTATCTAAAGATAATAATGAAATTTCAATAAAATATGTCATGATAGGAAAAAGATGGAATTAAACTAATTTAATTATTGATAACATTTTTCCATATAATGTTGCTCTTGATATTATATCTGAAAATGAGGATCTTGAACCAAAATCTTTGAAGAATATCGACATAGAAAAAATAGGCTTCATTGGAAAGAAGGAATCGAGACAGAATTAAATTCACTTTCAAAACGTTAGGTTTTTGGACCAGTAGTCCAAACACCAAGAGGTGTTAAACTTGTGGGATACAAATGGGTATTTATGAGGAAAAGAAATGAAAATAATGAGGTCACAAGATATAAAGCAAGACTAATTGCATAAGGTTTTTCACATAGATCTGATATTGATTTTGAGGAGACGTATTCTCCGGTGGTGGATTCAATTATATTAAGATATTTAATTGGCTTGACTGTGCATAAAAGTTTAAATATACATCTTATGGATGTAGTCACAACATATTTATATGGATCTCTTGATAATGATATTTATATGAGAATCTCAGAAGGATTTAATGTACCTGAAACATATACATCAAATTCTCAGGAACAGTATTCAATAAAGTTACAAAGATCACTATATGGATTGAAACAATCAGGACGGATGTGGTACAATCGCCTGAATGGATATTTATTGAAAGAATGATATCAAAATAATCCAATATGCTTGTGTGTTTTTATAAAGAAATCACAATCAGGATTTGTTATTATAACTGTATATGTTGATGACTTGAATATAATTGGAACTTCTGAAGAGCTTTCAAAGATAATAAAATATCTTAAGAAAGAATTTGAGATGAAAGATCTTGGAAAAACAAAATTTTGCCTTGATTTGCAACCTATTTAGCATATGAAATATTTATTCATCAGTCAACTTATATAGGAAAAAAGTTGAAAAGATTTTATATGGACAAACATATCCATTAAATATTCCAATGGAAGTCCATTCATTGGATATAAAGAAAGATATATTTTGACCTCGAGAAGATAATGAAGAACTTCTTGGTTCTGAAGTACAGTGCAATTGGTGCACTTATGTATCTTGGTAATAATACAGATTAGATATTACATTTTCAATAAATTTATTAGCTAGATATAGTTCTTCTCCTACGAAAAGATATTGGAATGAAATTAAGCATATACTCCATTATCTCTGAGAAACAATTGATATGAGTTTATTTTATTCAAACAAATCAAATTTTGATCTAGTTGGTTATGCAGATTCTGGATATTTATTTTATCCACACAAATCTAGATCTCAAACAAGTTATCTATTCACATGTGGGGGAACTGCTATATCATGACGATCGGTGAAACGGACTATAACGTCCACTTCCTCAAATCATGTTGAAATTCTTGCAATTCACGAGGCTAGTCAAGAATGTGTATGACTAAGGTCAATGACTAAACACATTCGTGAAATGTGTGGCTTATCTTCTACTAAAAATCTTCCAACAATATTATACAAAAACAACACAGCTTCCATAGCCTAAATCAAAGGGGGATATATTAAAGGAGATAGAACAAAAAATATTTCACCAAAGCTTTTCTACACTCATGATCTTGAAGAAAATGTCGACATCACTGTACAACAAATTTGTTCGAAGGATAACCTGCCAGACTTATTTACAAAGGCATTACCAACCGCAACTTTTGAAAAATTGGTGCACAACATTGGAATGAGCGATTCAGAGATCTTAAGTGATGTTTTCACGAGGGGAGTAAATATATTATATTCTTTTAGGAGTATGTATTTTATATGAAATATATACTCTTTTTCCTTCAATAAGGTTTTTTTCCATTGAATTTTTCCTAGTAAGGTTTTAACGAGACATATTATATAGATATATATATATATATATAAGTAGAGTATTATGAATATTATAATTATAAATAGATGCTCATTGTTTAGTGTGCCAAAAGTCATGTGTCACCCTCATGTTGTCCATATACCTTATAATTATTCATGTTTGGTGTCCATATAAGTCCACATCCTACTTGCCACTTTGGCTATAAATAGTGGCATGTAGTGGATCTTAGAATTACACGTGAGAATTCCACTTCAAAATTTCACTAATTTTCATGTTATCCAATTTTATAATTTTAGTTATTTTATGTTTCTCATTATTTTATTTTATATTATATTTTATATATTTAATATTATTATATTATATTTTCTCTATAATCATGTTCTTGTTGTATTCCTCAAATTCACAACATATATATTATTTTGTAAAAAATTATTTTATATATTAGGTTGAAGTTTTTATAAAATATAAAATATTAATAATAATCCACGATCTTAACTCATTTGTTTTCCAAAGACCGCTGGTACAATCGATGGTTTTTCAGTGCAATACATCAATTAATTCTTAAATAAAAATAAAAGGTTGAATTTGTTGAAATATCAAGTTGGGCCTTGTATTTTAAGACATTTAATCATAATGCAATAAATCAATAAATTTTAAATTTAGCCCATACTATTGGTTTAATATTGATTTTATTCAAAAAAAATTTATTATCTATATATTAACATTTTTAATTACTATAAATATGGAAACGTATTCACATATTTTATTTTATTTTTTTATGAATATTATTATTATTATTATTTAACATAAAAATTAATTTTGAGAAATTAAATTTAATATTTATTAAAAATATAGAGATTAAAATTAGACGTATTTAAAAATATACCTGGACTAAAAATTTAACATACTTCAAAGTACAATGACCATAGAATAGAATTTTAATTAAAAAAATAAATAAAAGAAAAAATATAGGAAAAAATGTCATAACCCATGATCAAAAGGATATCCGTAATTGGTTCAATACCCTGTATGGGCATCCCAGGATATCTGAATATTTTTGAAATAGTTAGGTATCTTACGTTCCTACAAATCAAATATTGAATGCGATAATCTAGATGTCAATCACATGGAAATCTTAGACTACCACGAAATAAACAAACTTAAATATTCGAAAAACATTAATATTTAACTATATTCATTTTCATGCCATAAATAATTAATATTTAAGAAAAGAGTTTTTTTAGAATGGACACTAAGCGAGTGCTAAAATAGTTATATCTAAATAATTATTATTGTGGACGATATCTTTAATAATTACAAGATATTCATGTATCTAATTAAGCAAGGTTGAAGATTAAAAGTTCGTTTCTATATATATATATATATAATAATAAATAAATCAATAATTAAATACATTAAAGTAACGCAGAGCCACATACATTACAAATTATTTTTCTACATTTTTTTAGAAAATGAACATTTAGATGAGTAGGGTTAATAAATCTCACAAACATAGTAGAAAATTAATTGCAACAAAAGATAAATAAGACAGAAATAAAAAGAAAGAATTAGAGTGTCATATGTCAAATAATAATTATAATTACACAACTCCCTTATATATCAACATTTTTAGTCAACCAATGTGACATGAGAAATTAAACCATGGATTTTTTGAATAGTATTAATTAAGTATCTACCTATTGAAATAGCTAGACTTTGGATGGACACATTATGTATAAGCTATATTGAATATAAATTATATTTTATTTTTGGGAGTTCAACCACGTTAAAAAATTAGGAGTTTGATTTGAACCTCAAACTTCAATAAAAAAAAAAAAAGTCATGTTTATAAAATATTATACAAAACAAAAACAATAATTAATTAATAACTAAATATTTTACACTTTAATTTTGGAATAAGTTGAAATGTTTATTATCCAATATCATATTCACATTAATGAAATCATTATATAAACACTAAATTTCATCTTAAAATCAATTAACATGCATTATAGAAGTAATTCAAGTATTTTCGATATAATGAAAAAATATGATTTTTCTTTATATCAATATCGAATCTATAGACTTGTCAATAAATATCAATAAAAATATAAATACGTCAATATACGCAAAATCAAGATACATGAATACACTCCATTCGTCCTTTCATAAAAAACCATATCAAATTTAAAAAAGTAATAAAAAATGAAAAGATAAAACTCTTAGTATGGTTAATAAACTTACCTTATATTACTTTACTTGAGAGTCAACGATGAATCTTTTTGCTTGAATTCAAAAAGAAAAAAAAAAGAAAAAAAAGAAAAAAATCCTAATACATATCTTGAAGTTTAGGGCTTCAATATTGTGATCATGAACAAAGAAATGAATTATTTATATACATAACGATTGAGATTATCATTTTTAAAAGATCGTTTTTTATTATTTTTCTTTTTTGTAAGGAAATTAACCTGGTTAATTCATTCTGGGCTGGATTTTTCTGTAAATGCAATGTTCCAATTGATGATGATGATCTAAAATTCTCAACAAAAGAAGAAGAAGAAGAATAAATGTAGTAAAAAAAAAAAAAACCCTCATTAATTAATTTCCTATTTATTAATTTCATCAAAGAAACTGACATGGTCTCATCTTTCCTGTCATTCGAAAACACACTTGATTAAACTTGAGCCTGATCCAAACACTTTTGACACAAAATCAAATTAAACCACCATCATTTCCCCCCTTCATTGCATTCTGTTTCTTCATCGTCGCCGAGACGCTGGGGCCGAAGCCCTAGACCGAGCTTTTCGAGCCTCGAACTTCTTACACCACATCGTCTTGCTATCAATAGAAAACTTAGCTTCTCCGTTTCCTCCAAGAATGATTGCTGGAATTGAAGATGCAACAAACACCACCTTCCCAAACAATGGCGGTTGTTTCCCTCTGTTCGGATAATGCACATACACCCTTTCGATACACGCTCCATATTTTCTACGTCAGTTAAAAGTGAAGAAGAATGATTACGAAACAAACACACGATAACCTTAAGACAACACATGATGCATGCATAAAAATATATACGATATAGATCTGTTGAAATACTAAATTTGTACTGTCAATCTTGAGATCAAATGTTCCATTCTTCCCGTCCACATGTTATTGTCAAAAGAAAGAGAAAATTGAGCATACCGAGTGAAGAAGGTGATGATTTGGTGCTCGTTAAGCGGGAAGCCATTCGAGAAAGTGAGAAAGAGGCATCGATCTTCCTCTGGAGCGCCATCGTAAATAGGGTTCCATTCTTTTGCATTAGGGTTCAAATCAGGACCATTAAAGGCTTCAACTGTGCCCATATGAGTCTTCTGTGTGATTTGTCTGTGGAGAGAAGAAAAAACAAAAAAAAGAGAGAGGAGGGAAAGACTGTGTGTTTGACTGTGGATTGAAGAAAGAAAATAGTTTAAAAAAAAAAAAAAAAAAACTGTGTATTTTGAAGAAAAAGAGAGAAATTTAGAAGAATTTATAGAAGGGAATTTTAGAGAGAAGAAATTGAATAATTAATAATAATAAGAAGAAGAATAATATTGGGAATGAAACATTACGACTGTTGGGAGAATGGTGCCAATGCTGAAATGGAAAGAACAAACGGTCACATAATGTAACAGTTTGAAACACACAGACACAAACATTATATGAATATATTAGGAGTTTAAGGTTAATTGGTTCATATGTAATAAAGTTAAATGCATGTCTGTCATCTTAATTCGTGTCTATGTGTTATTCCGTGTTTCCCTGCATGCAATGTCTTTGGCCCTCACCAAATATTTCTCCCATTAGTTATTTATGACCAATAATACAAAGCCAAATTAACCCCTCCACAAATTACACATATCTTTATTTCTCTTTTAGGTTTTCAGTTACCCATTTCTTTTCTTTTTCTATTTTTTGTTTTTGTTTAAATCAACAATGAGAGAGAGCAAAAGATTTGATTTTTAAGATGGTAATTAGTGCATGATATACTAAACTATGCTCGGATTGATATGGGAATGATGTTTGATTAGAAGTAAGAGCATATACATATATCATATAATTACTCGAGAAAATTAATGATTGAATTTATGTCTAAAGCATGTTGAAGAGTGACATAGGTTTCCATAAATAATTCGTATGTTAGTTGTCAGTTTCGCATGCTTGTTTTAGTAATATAGTCGTTTTGATGTATATGTGTTATTAATGATTGATAATAATATGTCGGATTGTCGGAGATTTACAAATCGTAACCCTTTATAGTTTATTTGTTGTGTTATTAATAATTTCTTTCATGTTTTAAACATAATCCTAGTGTGACACGTTTGCCAATTTCATTGACTAAAAAAATAAAGAATTTAAAAATTAGAGGATGATATAGATATTATTTTTAAAATGTCGAAGTATATATAATTTTAGACACCGATTGGTAACTATTTCAACTTTTGGTTTTTTATTTATGTTTTTTCTATATAAAAACAAAAACAATACATATTTGGCATAATTTTTTTCCTGCTTTATTTAAAAATAGAAATTATATAATTTTTGAGTAATTGATTTTTGTACTTTCATATGCTAGAGATGTAAAGAGAAATGAATTAGAGAAAATAAAGTAGATGTGTGGAGGTAGAGATAAAAGTTTAGGTCCATTTATTAACAACAATTACTCTCTAACTATTTCCACAAAATAAAGTCATGAGGGTTTATGCCCAATGTGAATAATATCATATCGTTGTAGAAATAGTTAGAGGGTGGTTGTCCTTAACAAGTGGTATAAAGCGCTAGGTTCGTAGTTTCTTGAATTTCTAAGTATGCAATGTGGTTGCAACATTATAAACTTTTAAAGAGAGAAAATGGAGAGATATATTATCATTGAAATATAAATAAAAGTTATAAAAGAAAATTAAGTTTATAGACGCTACTTCCACCTTCAAATTTCTTCTTTTGCTATCTATGTTTTACCAATGTATAAAAGTAGTTTTTTTCCCTGTTCTCCTTTTTTTTTTTTTTTTTTCTTTCATTTCTACAATTTTTTTATTGTTTTTATTTTATTTCCCTTTTCTAGTTCTTTTTTCCTTTCTCCTTTTTTAATTATTTTATTTTATTTCTTTTCTCCAAATATTTCCCTCTCTCCCTCATCTTCCTAACCCCAGACTTAAAAATGTCTAATTCGTAAGTAACTTAACACCAACAAACCAATCATCAAGTTTGATCATTATAATGAACCGTTAAATATAAATAGCAACTAAAAGTGGATTTCAAAGAAACTACTTTTTTAGTCCTCAAATTTGCACCATTTTGAGAAACATTTCTTAAAAGTTTGAAATAAAAAACAATAATAGTTATTAAAGAAGTTTATTTCTCAAAAATGAGAAATGAGAACGTTATAAAAAAGGCCAATATAAAGTCTATCAATGTTAGCCACTAATATTTTCTATCATTAATAGCTTAATCTTTGATGATTTTCTTTCACAGTTAATAGCCACAAGTCTATCATTGATAGCCAATTTAATAAATTTGATTAATTAATAAAGTTGAATCTTGAACTAAAGTGTAAGTGAGATTCCTAGAAGTTATCACTAATAGCATATTACCAGTGATAGAAGCCATCAACAACAACACGTTATTTGATAGTAAAAATAAATGACAGAAGTTATTTCTGATGGCATGGTATCAGTGATCATGATATAAGTGATAAGTGATATCAGTGACAGAAGTTAGGTGATATCTATTTATCGATGATATCAATGATATAAAAAGTTGATTCCATTTGATGATAGTCTATCATTGATAACCACTATTAAAAGTTATTGGTAATAGCCACTATAAAGGCTATTAGTGATATTCACTAATAGAAGTTATCGGTGATATTTGTATATCAGTGATATGACTTCGGTATATATCAATTAAATTAATGACATTAATGATATTGGTGATATGACTTAGGTAGACATCAGTGATAGTCACTTATAGACTTCTCATTGATAGACTTCTATCACTTATAGCTTTAAACGTTCATCTCTTTAAATGATGATAGTTTCCTTTCAAAGTTGATAACTATTTATAAAAGCTTATCATTTGATAGCCGTTGATAGCCGTAAATGTTAATATTTTAAGTTTGATTCCAACTAATGAAAGTATATCAATGATAGCCAATGATAACTATAACAAATTGAAAGCTAGTATTTCAAGTGTAACTATTTCAAGGTTGTATTAATATTTCTCAAATTGAAAGGTATCACTGATAACAACTGTTAGTGATAGTAACTTATAGTAACTATCAATGGTAACTTCAATTTAAGAAAATTGGAAGAATAAGAGCAAAATGGTGAATTACATGTTGGTTTTTTAGTCATTTACCAATATGGCTATCACTGATAGCTCTAATAGTGATATTTTGTGTTAATTATGGGTCATATCCCTAATATGTTTATTCTTGTGCTACATCTTTTATTATTTTGGGCCTGATTGTTATTTATGCAATCATCCCATTAAGAACTTGTTATTATTTTTGGAATTTAGCTAAGAATTCAACAAACAATTAGGTTGAAGAAACTTACAACCTGAACAATTAGGTTGGATCTGAAAATTGCTTTAAGTCAATTCATGAACATCCCTAATTTTAATATTTCTTAAATAAAAGAGTTGAATTCTTAACTAAATTCCAAAAACAAAAATAAATTTGTAAAAACTATTTTTTTAGTTTTCAAAAATGGATTTAACTTTTAAAAATATTGGTAAAAAGTAAATAACAAATCAATAAATTTAGAGGTATAAAGGGTATTTTAAAGGTTTAATTTAGAAAAATAAAATGGTTACTGAATGAGACTTTTGATAGAGATAATTTTTTTTTAGAGAGAGAAAAAAATTAGAAATGAGACTTTTTTTAGGAGTTTCATCTAGAAGGGAAAAGATATTGTTAAAGGCAAAAACAAGATTTTAAAGTATACATAAAAAAACAACAATGTTAAAGGAAAAAATAGGAATCTTTTTAGAAGGAAAAAAAACAAAATTTTAAAAAATAGAAATTTGTTTAAAACTACCACATTTTTTAAGGAACAAAACAAATGTTTTTTAAATTTTTAATTTTAATTTTTTTTATTTTTCTAATTATAAAAAAACATAAAACAAAAAGGTTATCAAACACATTTCTTGAATAAATGCAAACTTGGGTTAAACTCTTTACATTTTCCTTAACTTTTATTATTATTATTTTTTAAAACCCACATATATATTATATACACATACACACACTAATTTCAAAGAGAGTTGTAAATATATTATAGACTTTAAATATAATAGATTACATCCTTATACTATGTAGATTTTAGGAATGTAATAAGATATGAAGTTGTAAAAGAATTGAATGAATGTACTTTGTGTAATACTCCATGTTCAAAATTTTGATTGGTATTCAAAATTCGAATACGGATATGACACGTAATGGTGTCACATTTTTCTATATCCCTTGCGACCTTACAACGTCTTGAATTGCTTCAAAGAGTGAAGATTATCCCCATATGCAACTCACAAACCAACAAACACGAATTTTTTCAATATGTTTTGTCCTCACTCATATGCTTCTTAGAAAATTTTTTAAGAGTAACTCAATATAGAATTGCTCAAAACTAAGCATGCTTAACTTTGAAATTCCTACGATTAAGCTATTAAAAATGAAAGTGTACTTTGTTGGTATAGGTACTAACTTTCAATTCTTTTAAGTATTTCTTAACCAAACTTTCATATTTTCATATCTTTCTCATTTGGATGTGATCTCGACTTATTCATATACCCCTCTTAAACTCAAATATCACATTTTAAAATGTGCGTATAAAAAATATTATTTATATGACTCTTTTTGCGTGTTTGCTTCGTCATTGCAAATAATAAATACAACAAGCTATTAATTCTAGCAAACAATAAGAATATACTTTGAGAGTTATAGTTATCATAAAATGAAAATTTTGCTTCATATCCTCCCAATATATATAGAAAATAATTACTTGACACTAGTTAAGTTACCATATATAACAATATTAATTTCATTACTAATGTGCCTAAGTTTTGGCTCTCATGTAGGTGTACAAAAATCCTTAATAATTTCTTATAAAATTATCTTTTAAAATAAAATAAAATCATATAAATCTTAGGAAAATTGTTTTAAATGAAAAAATTTGTTGAAAATATTTTCAAATATAACAAAATGTCACGGTCTCTCAGTGATAGATACTAATAGATATCTATCAGATAGACATCTATCCGTGGTAGATACTGATAGACAGATCTATCAATATCTATCAGTGATAGATGTTAGTTTTCTATTACATCCATAAGTGATAAACAGTGACATTTTACTATATTTCTAAATATTTTAGTTCATTTTATTATATTTGAAAACAACCCTAAATCTTATATGTTAGAGATTTTTTTTTCAAATTATTGGCGTAAAAGATTTATTTTATTTTATAGAAAATTTCAACATGATAATTAATTCATCGTTATAACATCACTCACCATAACGAATTCTTATTTTATTTTGGTTAAATTACAAATTTGGTTTCTATGATTTGCAAAAAGTTAGAGTTTATCTCTTATGGTTTTAACTTTTAATAGTTAGGATTTAGTATATATGATTAGATAAAACCTCATATTTAGTTTCTATTGTTTGATAAAACCTCATAAATAATCTCTATAGTTTGGTGAAAATACTAAAAAGTAGTACCTACCATTGGGGACAATTATGAAGGTTTTATCAAACCATAAGGACAAAATTCTAATTATAAACCATAAGGACTAGACTCAATTTTTTTAAAACTTTAGGGACCAAATTTGCAATTGAACCTTTTATTATTAAAGCTAAGGATAAATCAAGAAGTTACACATTTTTTTAAAATGTTTTTTTTACTATAAAAAAATTGGACATCAAAATTTGAGCATTCGACTTCAAAAAAATAGTACATAACAATTACCGATGCATTCCAATTTCAATTAACACTTTTTTTTTCTCACGTTAATATTAATCATAATCTTATGTATTTTATATATCTTTATAGTTTATGAGGAAATTTAGAGTACATTGTGTTAGATACAGATGTCGAAAAATTGTTGCGTAGGGGAAGAACCACTACCCTGAAAGAAATTTTGACGTGACCTTGGTGCTAATCACTATGCTAGTTGTTCTCCAAGATTAACACAACTTCCAATTGCACTCACCGGAAATGGATTGAAATCGATGAAAATTATATTTAGAAAACAGTAGATTTAGAGGAAAAACATATGAATAGGAAAGATAAAAATTGCTCCATCCCTTTCTTTTCAAAACTAAGAGCTATTTAAAGCAAAGGTAAGATCAGTTTCTAAAACAAAACAACCGTTTTGAAATTAATTTTAAAAATAGTTTTAGAATTAATTGAAACTAATTCTTGAAATTAACCACCTACAATTAATTCATGTATTTTCTTATACTATTTTAGTCATTCCCAACAATCCCCCACGAATGATTGGTATAATGAACAAAATAAAAAATAATTTAAAAAACCTGTTTTCTAAGCAAAGTTAGGAGACCAAACTTGAACATCAATATTTTGACTATTTGAATTGATACATAGTGAAATGACACAACAACTTTGTTAGAGAGAGTGAGTTACCACTTGAACTTTCAATAACTATGGTTGAGACCTTGACAACATGTTATATTCCTTAAATTTTCATTGATTTTGTGATAAAAGTGTGCTATTTAAGGCCATGCACATAGAATCTTGGGTCAACGTAAAAGCTTTAGAAAAATACCCTTAAATTTTTTCATAGAAGGTGGTCACTCCTTCACAATCACGTTAATTGCTTCATCAAGTCTATCACAATAGACCACTAAAAAACTGAGCTATAAAGACTTCACATCTAGTCCATACCAAGACAAACCATTCAAAAACTGAGCTAAGAAGATTTTACAACTATCCATCATGTCCATATCAGGACCAACCAAATAAAGGGCTATTGAATTTAAAGGTTTTAGTTCTATCCATCAAGTCTATATTATGACCACCCAAATAAAGAGCTATGGACCATCAAGTCGACTATGGACCACTATAAGACTTTCTCATAGTTGTTGAAAATTCTAGAATTACTCTCCTTGTTAGGCCTTTGGTTAGAGGATCCGCCGAGTTCTTCTTTGACCTTACAAACTTCAAGAAGATAATTTGCCAATAACTATTTCACAACTCCATGTCCAAGGTGTTTTGCAAGTATACACACTGTTCTTGGCAATTCCTATGACAGCCTGTGAATCATAGTGCAAAAAGGCTGGTAATAATGCCCCCACAATAGTAAATCTCCCAGTAGGCTTCTAAGCCACTTATACTGATACCCCCATAATGGTACATCTCCCAGTAGGCTTCTAAGCCACTCATATTGATGTCTTGCTAATTCTAGAACAATAAATTCACACTTCCATGAAGTAGCTTCTCTACCTAATAAGAATACATATTCACTAGTAAAGCTTACTTCGTCATTCTAAGTTACCTAGTGTACAGACTCCGAGACTAGCGTTGTCATAACCGCTCCTGGCCCGAGCAAAGATAATTTATTTTCACTGATCCAAGACTTATACTACAAATGTAGCAAAGTGGTAAGATTGGGGTCAAATCTACAAGGAGACTGTTGAATTAACTTAGGCCAATTTATTAATTCCACTAAAAAGGTTTTGATGATTCTTGTTTTTGTTTGTAAAATAAATTTAAAATCAAATAGAAAAAAAAAAAAGAGTTAGCACAGAAAATGGTTGAACCAAATTGAGAGGAAATCTTGGGATTAGTTTGTATGCTTTTTATTTTCTATCATTAGGTACTAGTTAATTTCTTAAATTATGTGAACCTCTCAACCTATTAGAAATTCTAATAGCCCAATTAGCCAATTTTGATAAAAATCTAAATCAACAATAATTCAGTTTAAATTTTTTTCTTTTCAGCGATGTACAAGTTAAAACTGAGAAGCATTAAGAAAGGGTTCAATTGTCGAGACACAATGCAAGTCGGACAACCACATCTTATAGCATGATTTTTCTGGAGGATTATACTAGGGCATACATGAATTTGGCTAGAAACAGTCTAGACCCTAAACATGCGATCCAAAAACGTACAACTTAATCAATCAATTATGTACAGACTAAATGATTTTGCATACAAGAAATTCAGTAAATTAATTTGTCAAAAAAATTTATCGAAACTCTATTATTAATAAATCGAATCCACCCAAAGGGTTCACAACAATTGAATAAATAAAACTAGTAAACTTCAAGAATTAAGACGTACAAACTATCCCAAGAAAATTACCTGCCTCTAAAAAGCATATTGGACATACAATGATCAAAAGAAAGTCGAGGCTGACTATGGCGATGATCCCTCAGCAATTTGGATTCAATGGCTCCCAAAACCGGACTAAACTCTCAAAATTCACTCTATTCGAAAGTATTTAGCTATAAGAATGTGATATGTGGCTGCTTGTTTTCTGCTTGCTGAAGGCTGAACCCAACGCATTATTTATAGGTTGCACGCAACGTCGCAACGTTGGAAAATAGCATTACAACACTGTGGCGCGCTTTGGAGAGCGTTGGGCAGGCGTTCCAACGATGCATCCAATGCTTGTTTATGTCGCGCGTTGAATAAATTTCCATCAATCGTCGCAGCGTTGCAATGCTTGGAAGGGGTGTTGCAACGCTAAGTGTTCTGTCTTACAACGTTGAAGCTTGAGCATGCATTGCAACGATGGCGATGACCCAACTCTGCAGTGTCGTGACACTTGGGGCAGCATTGCAACGCTGCCCTGCACTTGATGCTATTGCCTTTCAATGTCGAATGAGCGTTGGACTAAGGCATGTGAAGAGCGTTGCAACGCTGAATGTTCTACCAGAAACTCACTACTCGCTGCTCAACAACTCAATACTTGATGCTCGTTTACTCAGTGCTCAATGCTTGTTTACTTGGTAGAATTTTATTCGATGGTACTCGATGGAAATTTGGCAATTTCAACTCCTTTGAAGCCCTGATGCTTAAATAAACTCCAAATTGCTTCAAATTAACCCTGTTCGGCTCCAAATTGCCAATTCTACCTCTTGATTGCTCGGCACCTACAAAATAAAGAAATAAACACGTAAAATCCGATTACAAGCCTGAATTAAGCTAGGAATAATAGCTCTTTTTTAGAGCTAACACCCAGTTTGCATACACTACCTTTCTAATATGGCAAAAAAATATTAAAATACAAACAACAATCTACTATAACATTAAAAAACCTTAATAAACAATGAAGAGCAATCAAATGATTTTTATCAGGACTATGTGTATATCTACTCAATTTTTCACAACATAAATATTTCCTATTATCTTTGCATATTCAGATCGATAAACACTATCTTCCTTATTTTTCTTCAGACGCATACTAGTATCATAAGGTGTTCTTACAAGAGCATCATCAAACTATCAAATCTCTTTAACAGTTTTCAATGTGTGATTGACATTAAGAAAATCAATTTTCAGTAACGCTAAGAATCACATTAGACTCATATAAATCTTTCATTTCAAATGGTGAGGACATATATAACTTAGTATCATTACTTACATCTATGTTTGTATCAAAGATTAATATATTATCAACATACAAATAGATAATCACACAATCAGCTCAAATAAATTTGAGTAAACGCGTGTATCAAAGGATATTAACAAATAATCACATAATCAGCTCAAATAACTTGAGTAAATGACTTCTTTATATCCATGTGATGTATTATACAAATGTTAACAAGGCTTTGTAGTAGCTGTTTCAAATATTTTAGTCATATGAGTATATGCATCAAAATATTTTAACATCCATTTAAACCTAACTGGTTTATTTCCTTTAAGAAATTCTACTAAATTCATGAAGTTTTTTATGGAAATCGAGATATACGCAGCGGAATTAGGACCTTACTCTAATTGCTTTTAATTTAAAAGAAAAAATGCATGCAATTGAAGGAAAAACAGTAATTAAAATTACCTTTGAAGTTCCCGAAACCCGCTTTTCCTCACTGAATCTCGACCCGAACTCTTCCAGACCACTACTAGAGTTGACCTACTATCCTCTGGACTCAGAACCGGATTGTGGGACTCGGTGGATGAAGAAAACGAGAGAGAGAAAAGAGATAGAAAATAATATGGATCTTTGGGTTGGGTTATGAATTTTTCTCAAAGAAAAAAGTTTTTTTTTTCAGCCCAAATTTGAAAAACAATTTTTGCAAAAATGGGCAAAAGTCTTTTCATTCAAAATAAAGCCCAATTTATTAAAAAACCAACAACAATTGCATGAAACAAATCCATAAAAACCAAACATCTATAATCCACTATCTTAATGGGCTTAATGTCTCCACTATAAGCCAACACCTAGCCCACTATTTTGTTAGTGGGATTATCCAACAAAAATTTGGATTTTCCCACTAACTTTATTCAAAGGGCAAAATAGTCATTTGGTCAAAATCAAACTTTGACCAAAAAGTCAACATTTTGACCTCCCGAGCATGAATCCGCATTCATTTTCTTGAAATTCAAATCACATTTGAATATAAGGTCGGTCAAAGTTTGACTTTTCAAAGTCAAAAAATCAATTCTTTGACTTTTTACATCTTTGACCATTTTCATTATTTCCGAGCTTCCGAATATGAACGTATTCATATTCTTGATAATTAAATCACATTTAAATATTAAAGCTGTATCTCTAAACTGAAAAACCCAACCACTATATCACATATACTTGTCGATTTCTCTCTCTTCACCTAATTCGAACAATTCAAATTATTCTATCATGCTGTTCTAAGTTTATTCTATATGAGCTAGTAGAGGAACCTAATGGACTTATAGATTATGGGCTTCAACGATCCGAGATTAGCTAGCTAAACTCTTTAGATGGAGCTAATCAACATTCATTAACTAACGGGTCATTCCACTATAGTCCCGTAGTTGCACTCCCCTCACTATAGATATATTTGTGTCCATTTGATATAACCATGATTAGTAAGTTAATCCTTCACAGGTTTTTCGTAATCTCGACTGGGTCATAAAAACCGTTTTACCCCCAAGACTACATCTTGTTCCTTAAGTTCCACTGATCCTCTAATGAACAATTGGTTTAATATCCAACCTATAAACCGAATCCCTCTCGGGCCAAGGAGAGGGTGGGGCTCCTTATTCAAGACCTGGATTCAGTACTAAAAGGAACAACCTATCTACTATCCTTATAATGGGTAGGAGTGAATTCCGTCTTGCACCCTATGTTCCCAGCTATCCACCCGATCTTACCTCTGAAATGGGAGGCTTATTGGGCCAGCGATATTGAGCTGCCCTCACCTATGCAGATCTAAGGATAATTTCGAGTGAACAGTAGTTTATAGTTAGCTCAGGATTAAGATTAAGTTACCTAGGTTATCAATTAACGAAATTGTCAGTTTTATACATAAAATGACATTTAGAACGTAAAAAGTTATTATTTCATGGTTTAGTCTTATACAAACTCATTGCATAAGATGCCCCCACTCACATATCTCTATAAAAACGATTTAGGATCACATTGTTTGTACTAACTACAAAATGGGCCGCATCCATAGTGTCCCCAGAATAAGGCACCCAACCTTATTCGTATACTATAGACCATTTTGGCTATATATTTGAACTTGATCCACATTTATGTCACTACATAAAGTTCAAACTACATTAAATAGCCTTAGGACCTTAGTTTACTGGATTCAAGATTACAATTTCAATAACAACTTTATCGAAAAACAAAACAGAATATGTCTATTAATTTACAAACTATGAGTTTTAGGACATAAAATCCAACAGTTTTCATTTTCTCTTTTCAAGATCCAAGATATGCTTAATGAAATAAAGACTTTTGTAACATCCCAAAATTTTCAGGTAATTCTCATTAAATATCTTGAAATATTTGGGCATTATTTTGATAAATTAGGTAAATTTAATTTGGGAGGGAAGATAATTAGTTTAAAAGATATTTGCAAAAAAATAGGAATTTTAATTTAATTTAAGGAAAAATTGGATTAGCTTACTTGGGAAAAGTGTGATTTTAAATTGATTAAATATTTAGAAGTGTGTAATTTAACTCAACTATTGGATTGGGTGTGTTCCCTTAATTTGAAAACAGATTTGTAATTTTTGGATTATTTTTTAATAAATATTTGAAAATAAAGAAAAGGAAAAGAATTAAGATTTTGCAAACTAAAAGGAATTTTAAATTTAAGAAGGAAAAGGGAAAACTGTGGTCTTAAATTTTATCCTTTTTAATTTTGAATTTGGATCCAATTTAGAGAAGATAATTAATTTAAATTGAGTTGAGAAAAGAAATTTGGATTTAATTTATATTAATTAGATTATGGAATTTCTAGTTTAGTTAGATTGTGAAATTTTTAATTCAATTAAAATATGGTTTCCCAAATTAATTAGATTATGAATTTTTTAATTAATTAAAATATGGATTTCCTATTTCGCGATCTAGTCTTCTATAAACTCTTTATAGAGGATACCCCACATGCAACCTATAGGTTTAACTCCATTAGATTTATCTACAAGTTTCCAAACATAATTGAAGTACATAGACTCCATTTTTAGATTCATGGCTTTAATCCACTCATCCTTGTTCACATCACCCATTGCCTGCTTGTAGGTCAATGGATCCTCAACGTCATCATCTTGTATGACATTTTGAGTTTCTATTAAACCCAAATAGCAAGTAGGTTGGGTTACAATCCTCCCACTACATTGAAGCTTCTTCAACTCTTGAGTAGGAAGTGCTTGACTGGATAAAGCAATATCAACAACTCTTGTTGAAGTGCTTCCTTCTTCAATAACTCTTATTGAAGTTTCAGTAGTTTTTTTGGTAAGTTCATTTAATACGATTTTACTGTTTGGTTTATGTTCTCTAATGCGGTCTTCCTCTACAAAAGTTGCATTTGTCGATACAAACACTTTACTCGCTTTTGGATGAAAACCACCTCCCCACTTACGTGATGTGAAGAGAAAAAAGGGGAGGGAGTAATTCCTCCGATTAATTATTTCAAAAAATAATTAGATTAATTAAATTTAAATAAACTTAATTTATTTTAATAAATAATTTAATTATATATATATATATATATATATATATATATATGATAACTACTTTATCGTATAATATATTTATTAAACTATATGTTATATCAAATATAACATATAACCTATAGTTTATATACTGTATCAAATACAATATAACTTATAGTTTCTTTTCTCTCATCAATGGTCTTTAATATAAATCTCATTAATATTATAATGTATCAAATACATTATAGTTATTATATCATATATAATTAAAATTTAATTAATTATATCATATATAATCAATTTCCTCAATTAATTTGAACAATTCAAATTAATCCAAAAAGTTATTCACATTAAATCCCGTTAAGCTATCGAGGGGACCTCATGGACCTATAACTTGAAGCTCCAATGTGAAGGAAATCTAAACATAGAGATCCAATGAGCGGAAGCGGATCGTTCCAAATCCCATTGAGAAAGAATAAGAACACATTATAATCTACAAGAACAGATTATGCATAATTAAGTAAAGTATAAGCATGCTTCTTTAAAAGAATGAACAAGGGCTAGGGTATGGAAACTTTTGAAGAATCTTTCTTCAAGTATCCCTTGATCAATCTCCAACGCGTCCAACGATGTACTCGAATGCAACGATCAGACTGGCCAACAACATGAACTGAAGAATCCTCGATCACTATCGAGTCCAACTCGATCCTCGACCCTCGAATAGAATTAGAACACCACAACAAAAGTTACCTTGGTATTCTCGGTGTGAGAATCCAGGATTTGTAGGCTCTGTGTGACTTTGGATAGAGGAATGAAGGAAAAAGACGATCGAGTAAGTGGGAGACAGATGAAGTTTATCGTATAGACTAGATACTCGATTGTTTAGTAAGAAGCAGTCTATCGTATAGACTTGCTACTCGATCGTTTAGTAAGAAGCAGCCTATCGTATAGACTTGCTACTCAATCATTTAGTACCGAGTAACTATCGTATAGCAAACTCAATACTTGATAGTTTATACTCTCTATGCTATCGTTTAGTAAAACATTTTTACTCGATAGCCTCTGTGAGATCTAATTTCGAATGAATCAACTTCTCTTTGATTTTGAAAAACCATTTTCCTTTTTATCTCACAGTTACCATAAAACTTCCAATAACCTCCCACTCAATCGGTTATTAAAGAAAAAGAATTAATTAATTAATTAATATATTATAAATATATATGATAACCAACTTATCATATTATATTTATAACCTATAGTTTTAATATTTCATCATATGAAACATAAAAACTATAATTATTTTTCTATTTTATGGTATTTAATATAAATCATATTTATATTAATTCCTCCAATTAATGTATGTAATACATCATAACAATTATATCACATATAATTTAATTAATTTAATTATATCACATATAATTAAAATTCCTTTTGTTAAATTGAACACTTCAAACTAACACAAAATCTGATTCTCAATTCGAACCCATTGAGCTACCAAGGGGACCTTATGGACCTGTAGTATGAAGCTCTAACGGTATGTGAATAACTAACTAAACTCTTTAATCACGAGATCTACCATCCGTTAACTGTTGGTCACTCCACTAAAGACCAACAGTTGCACTCTTCGCACTATAGATATATTTATGTGTCCATTGAATATAACCAATCAACAGTGCAATAACCCTTCACAAATCACTCGTAAGTACAACTAGGCCAAATTACCGTTTTGTCCCTATAGTTACATCTAACTCCTTAAGTACCACTGATTCCTCTAGTGAACAATAAGTCATAGTCCTACTATGACTGAGCCATTTCTTCCAAAGAGAGGGTGTGGCCACTATGTTCAAGACCCAGAATCAACCCTTAAAGGAGCAATTTATCTACTTAGCCCTACTTTGGGGAAGAAGTGAATTCAGTCTTGTGTAGCTGAGTTCCCAAATCCTCAATCAGACGAATCCCCAAAATGGTAGGCTTGTTGAGTTGGCAATCTGGCCACTCTCACCCATACAAATCAAAAGACCGCCCTCATGAGCAGGAGTTCCCAACTATATCAGGATTAAAGTCATGTCACCTATGTTGAATCACCAGCACGCAGCGGAAGAGTTTAGGATTCATAAGCACTCTAATTCATTAATTTTGGATGAAAAGAAACATGTTAAAACAGTGTTTAATGGGTTTCAAGAACATAACTTGGCGAATCGTTGAAATCTCTATTTCCAGTTGCTAAATCCTCCAAATCCTTGTGTAGAACACCACAAGATCTTCTCTACTATCCTCTTAGTGTTCTAGATTCAATTGTGGGACTCAAAATAAGCTGGAATCAAAGGAAATATGGAGAAAGCTCACTGAACCAACCCATTGAAGAACACCTTCTTCATCCGAACGTTTCAAATTAACTTATCACGCTACTCTAGAGCTAATCCATTTCTGAGCTAGTAGGGGGACCTCGTGTGTAACACCCTCCACATTTTTTTAGTAATAATGTAATTTCAGTAACTTTATTATTTGGAATTTCAGTAATTGTTATTAGTTGGAGGACATTTTTGGAATTTTGGACTTCAAGTATAAGTGCGGGAATTTAATTGTTGGCGTGAAATTATTCAAATTGGAAAATAATGGCAGGAATTAATTTTCTTTTGAAATGGAAAGGAATTTAATAGTTTAATGGAAAGGAATTAAACGTAATGAAATTTAATAGTAAAACGGAAAGGAATTAAATGTAATTATACTTATTTCCTTTTTTGTTTTTTTATTATTATTATTATTTATAAAAAGTCAAACCCTACCTTCCATCTGTTTGTTTACTCCTTCCAATGAACAATGGCAATGCCCACGATCTCCAACCAATTTCCTCTAACGCTGCAACATACAACTTCAACGGCCACAACACTTGCGACTTAGATTTGAGTTACCCACTTCTTAATGGCTCCAAATTTCGAACAACAATCAACGAGGATTAATGTTGTTTTGCATGTTTGTTTGATACAAGTTTCCATTGGGAAAGGAAGAGGTTGAGCTTCTAGTTTCTAGAGTTTGCGATTAGAGGTAAGTAATCTTACTACTAGAACTACTCACGGGCCAAGCATTAGATGTATGCTAGCATGTTAAATGAAGGTTATGGCAGAATGACAACATGAAAGATTGATAGTATAACATGATTAAAGTATATTCTGTTACAAGATCCGAATTATTTATTTATGCACATAGACACTTGAATGCTAGTATGAGATGGTATGTGCTTCCATGGTTGTATTTGATCTGATGATGTTGAGGTATACATGTATGTTGTAGAACCATGATATTGAGGTATATGTGTATGTTGTAGAGTCATGATGTTGAGGTTTATATGTATGTCATAGATTGGTACAATGATGATTATGATGTTGAGACTGTGTAAATGTCCTTACTGATTAGTTAGATGCCCATTAGATTTTGTGTTTCCTTCAGGATTCACCAGTTTGTGTTTCCTTGGGGATCCACCAGTTTGTGTTTCCTTCGGGATCCACCAGTTTGTGTCTTCTTCGAGATTCACCAGAGATAGTGGGCATACTTAACTACAGTAGGATAGGACACAGTCTCCTTCTTGTTTCATATGCATATGTGTCCCATGAGGACTAGAGGACATATGTTTCACCGGAGGTGGATATCTAAAGGACATAGATGCCCAGCCTGACTCCAGTAGTGGGATTACATATTGAGTATTTTATACTCATTCTTTCTCATGTTGTTATTTCAGGTAATGGTAGAGATGAACCGGCGATGGACAAGCGGAATTCGTGATCGGGCCACTGGGACTAGTTTTTACGCTTTCACATCATGAGATTTAGAGTTCTTTTCATGTTTTTCTTAACTTTTAGTTTTGATGCTTAAAACTTACTTTTAAGAATTGTTTTTCAGACTTATTTATTATCCTTTATGATTTATGGGCACCCTACTATTGTTTTAGTATTTGAATTTAATGAAAGTCTTTTGAACTTACCTTATTTAATTAGCATTTATTTTGCCATAACTGAGTTTCGTTTTGAGTTCCATGCATGCATGTATTTAGTAAGTGCCTAACTTAAGTCCTAGGGGGTCGGGTCGTTACATCGTGGATCTACAGATCATGGGCTCCAACGATCCAAAATTAGTCGGCTAAACTCATTAGACTGATCTAACCCCCATTCATTAACTAATGGGTCACTCCACTAAAGCCCATAGTTGAACTCCCCTCACTATAGATATATTATGTCCACTCGATATAACCATGATTAGTAAGTTAACTCTTCACAGGTTGTTCGTAATAACGGTTGGGTCAAATCTCTGTTTTACCCCCAAAATTACCTCTTGTTCCTTAAGTCCTCACTGATTCCCTAATGAACAATTGTTTTGTGATCCAATCAACAAAATCGAGTCCCTCTCATGCCAAATGAGAGGGTGGGATCCCTTTTTCAAGCCCTAAAATCAGCACTTAAGGGAACAACCTCTCTACTATCCCTAAAGTGGGTAGGAGTGAATTCCCTCTTGCACCCTATGTCCCCAACTATCTATCCAATCGTACCTCTGAAATGGGAGTCTTATTGAGCCGGAATTGTTAAGCCAACCCTCACCTATAAAAATCTAAGGGTAATTCCAGATAAACAGGAGTTCATAGTTAGCTCAGGATTAAGGTCAAGCTACCTAGGTCATCGCTTTGAAATAGTCAGTCTTAAACAGTAAACAATCTTATAAAGTAAGAGTGACTCATTTCGTGTTCCGATCTTGTACAAACTCTTTTGCACAAGGATACCCTCACTCCTTATGTCCAACATAAACGAATTAGGATCACTTTGTTTGTAGCACTTTACAACTTCTTGTAATAACTACAGAGCAAGCTACATCCAATAGTGTTACTAGAATAAGGTACCCAATCTTATTCATATACTATAGATCATTTTGACTATTTACTCGAATCTGATCCACCTTTATGTCTCCAGATAAAGTTCAAGTACTCATCCAATAGTCAAGGGACTTTTAGGTTTATTGAATTTCTATTCAAGCAATAGAAATATTCAATAACACCTTTATTGAATTATCAGAATAAGTTCCAGTGTTTACATACCACGAGTTTTAGGACATAAAATCCAACAACCTATGGTCATCCCAGTGAAATGTAAGCCTCAATTATCAACAACGTTATATAAAGATGCTAATCATCTCGTGGTTCGATCTCATACAAACTTTTTGTATAGGATACCCCCGCTTGCATGTCTCCATATGAATGATTAGGATCAGACCATTTGTAGCATTTTACAACACTTGTAACATCTACATAGCGGGTCGTATCCATAGTGTCACCAAGATAAGGTATCCCTCTATTATCCTTATACTACAGACCATTTAGGTTATTACTTAAGGCATGATTCACTTATATGTCTCCACATACATGCTTAAGTTACATAAAATAGCCTCGGATCTTAGTTTATTGGATTGAGTAAATGCTTATAAAATAACACTTATTTTATTCATAATAATATGTTCACAAATTGTTTACAAACTAATGAGACTCCCAAGAGAATTAGGACACCAATCCCAACAATCTCTCACTTGTCCTAATGCCTCGGGAGACTAATGTACAATACAAAAACAGTAAAATATATAATAAACTAGGGCATACTCTATACCCCAGTATCATCTCCCACTTTCCCTAGACAAGGTGCCGCATGTCCTGTAGACCCAGACTCTCTAGATGACTCTCGAACACGGTGAAGGAACTCTTATCAAAGAGAACCAATGAGCAAAAGCAAGATCGTTCCAAGTTCATTGTGAAAGAATTAAAGGCATTCACAAACATACAGAACAATTATGCAACTTATACAAAATTACAGCATGCTTTCATAATTAAATACAAAAGGAATGAGAAACTTACCCTTGAAGAATGCTTCTTCTGTAAATCTCTGGCTCTCGCTAGCAATCGGGCAATAACCTCTCGCTCTTGTTCAGATCGCCTATCCAATTTTCTTGTAATCACGAACAATCTTCTCCATGAATAAACACCCTTCGACACCACCACTTGACAACCTTGATATTCTCGAAGTGAGAATCTAGGAGGTATGGGCTCTGTGTGAATTTGGTAGAGGGATGGAGGAAGGCAACAATCTAACTACACGATCAAGCAAGTGGGAGAAGGTTCTGTCTATCGTATAGACTAAGAGTACTTGATCGTTTAGCAAATCTCGCTCTCAGTAGCAATTGTATAGCTAACTCTCACTGGATCGTTTACACGATCGTTTAGTCTCTCCCTGAATCGTTTACACAATCGTTTAGTAAACTCTCACTCTCGTTTAGTCTCCCGTGAGGCCAATCGTGTAGTCTCTCGTGAGTAAACGATTAGTAAGTTACTAAATGAAGCGATTTTCAAAATGAAAACACTTTTCATTTTTATCCTTCAGTCACTCAAAACTGAAAATAACCTCCCACATTTATAGTTAATGGAGAAAATAACCAACCACAATTATCACATAATTGTTTTTAATTATAAATAAATATAATAACTAACTTATCATATTATATTTATAACCTATAGTTTTAATATCACATCATATGTTATTTAAAAAATAGTTCTTTTCTCCTTTATTTGATATAAATCATATTTATATCACTTCCTCTAATTAATGTATCTAATACATCAAGTCAATTATATCACATATAATTGAACCAAATTAATTATATCATATATAATCAAATTCTCTCTTGTTAATTTGAACACTTCAAACTAGCCTAAAAACTTATTCTCAACTTGAATCCATTGAGCTACCAAAGGGACCTTATAGATTGTAGCTTGAAGCTCCAACGGTATGTGAATAATTGACTAAACTCTTTAATCAAGAAATCCACCATCCGTTAACTGTCGGACACTCTACTAAAGACCAACAACTGTACTCTTCTCACTATAGATATATTTCTGTGTTCATTGGATATAACCAATCAACAGTACGATAACCCTTTACAGATCGCTCGTAAGTACAGCTAGACCAATTTACCATTTTGCCCTTGTAGTTACATCTAACTTTTTAAGTACAACTGATTCCTCTAATGAATAATACATCATAGTCCTACTATGAGTGAACACCTCTCGGCCATGAGAAAGTGTGTGGTGCCACATCGTTCAAGCTCCAGAATCAACCCTTAAGGGAGAAATCTATCTACTTACCCTTGCTTCTGGGAAGAAGTGAATTCCATCTTGTGTAGCTCAGTTTCTCAGCTCCCCAATCAGACGAATCCCCAAAGTGGGAGGTTTTAGTCGGCAATCTGGCCACTTGCATCCATAAAAATAAAAGGACCGCCCTCATAAGCAGGAGTTCCCAACTCACTCAAGATTAAGGTCATGTTATCTATGGTTATCCTAGTGAAATGAAAGTCTCTGTCATGAGTGACGTTATATAACAAGACTAAACATTTTGTGATGCGATCTTATACAAACTCCTTTGTATAGGACACCTCTACTCGCATAACTCCACATGAATGATCAGAATCAGACCATCTATAGCACTTTATAACACTTGTAACATCTACAAAGCGGGTCATATTCATAGTGTCACCAGGATAAGGTTTTCCTCCTTTATCCATATACTACAGACCATTTAAGTTATCACTTAAGACATGATCCACCTGTATGTCTCCACGTACATGCTTAAGTTACAACGATAACCAGAGATCTTAGTTTATTGGTTTGAGGTTAATGCAACTAAAATATCTCATATTATTACATCACAAGCGTTTGTTCATACAAGTGTTTACAAACTACAGGAACTACAAGATTTAGGGCATCAACCTCAACAATCTCCCACTTATCCTAAAGCGAGTGGGTGTACAAGATAAAAACAAGTACAAAATAATAAACTAGAGCACTAAGGCCCAGTACAAAATCTCCCACTTGCCCTAGTCCAACCGCGGACGATCCCGTAGACCCATGTGCTGAAGGTAACCCTAAAAAAATGTAGCCGTGAGAGTCTGAAAGCCAGAGTCCATGTATCCAATAAGGATCAAATCCTTAGATCCATACACGAGCATGTAGTCCCTCATTCTCCCAAGATACTTGAGGATGTTCTTGACGGTGGTCTAGTGACCCTGTCCTAGATTAGACTGATATCTATTGACTATCCCCACAGCGTAGCAGATGTCAGGTCTAGTATATAACATCACGTACATCAAACTGCCAACGACAGATGCATAGGGGACCCGTCTCATTTCTTCAACCTCTTGAGGTGTTTTAGGACACTTTTCTTTAGACAATGTAACTCCATTCCGAAAAGGAAGTAGGGCCCTTTTTAAGTTCTACATCGAGTATTTGAGCAACATCTTGATAATGTACGATGCCTGAGACAGTGCTAGCACTTTGTTCTTTCGATCCTGAAAGATTTGAATACCAAGAACAAACTGAGCCTCTCCTAAATCTTTCATTTGGAATTGGTCCGCTAGCCAGTTCTTAATTGAAGTCAATAAACCTACATCATTCCTAATGAGTAGGATATCGTCTACATACAATACTAGGAAAACTACTGAATTGTTAATGATTTTCTTGTAGACACAAGGCTCATCAACGTTTTGGTCAAAGTCGTTAGATTTAATTGTAGTATCAAACCTAATGTTCCAAGATCGAGACGCTTGTTTCAGCCCATAAATGGACCGAATTTCTCTTGACCTTGGACTATGAATCCTTCGGGTTGCACCATATAAATGGTCTCCTCAAGATTACCATTCAGAAAGACAGTCTTGACATCCATTTGTCATATCTCATAGTCATAATATGAGGAAATGGATAGGAGGATGCGGATTGACTTCAACATGGCAACAGGTGAGAAAATCTATTCATAGTTAACTCCCTCCACCTGGGTATAACCTTTTGCCACAAGTCGAGCCTTGGAGGTTTGCACCTTCTCATCAGCACCCCGTTTCCATTTTCAACCTATAGGTTTTAGCCCATCAGGTTGATCTACAACATCTCATACTGAGTTGAAGTACATCGACTCCATCTCGAGATCCATGGCTTTAACCCATTCATCCCGGTCAACATCCTTCATTTCCTTTTGACAAGACAACGGGTCCTCAACCTCGCCATTGACTACCATAGACAAGATTTTAGTGAAACTGTTGAAGAGGTAGCAGCACGCAACGGAAGACATCAGGATCGATTAGCACTCTATTTCATTAATTTTGGCATAAAAAGAAACATGCTTAAAAGAAGTTTAATGGGTTTCAAGAACATACCTTTGAAGAATCGTTGAAATCTTAATTTCTAGCTACAAAAACCTCCAAATCTTTGTGTAGACCACCACAAGATCTTCCCTACTATTCTCTTGGTACTCTAGATTGAGTTGTGGGACTCAAAATAAGCTGGAATCAAATAGAATTTGGAGATAGCTCACTGCAACAACCCAAAATGAAGAACACTTTCTTCATCCGAATTTTCTCATGAAAAATTCTATCGGTTCATCACTTCAACTTCACTCCAATCTCTTCAATATATTGAAGACTATCATACAAAGAGATTTGTTGCATGGGATCCAGCTCATGCTTGGAGTAAATGAAGGAAGAGGTGGGTTCATTGTGAACTACTTTGAAGATGAACATGTAAAAACACATTTTTCCTTTTTTTATGTAATTTTCTATTTCCAAAATCTAAAATTGATTTCAAAATCATATTTTATTTCTAAAATCAAAATTTATTAATTTTACAAATTAATTTCACAAATTAATTTTCTAATAAAATTAATAAATAATCATTTAAACAATTTAAATAATTCTAATTAATTTAATATCCAATATTAAATTAATTTTTACATAAATTCATCTTCACATATTTAAATCATATTTAAATATATATTCTCCAATTTTCATTTGATTCTAATTTGAACGCTTCAAATTAACTTATCACGCTACTCTAGAGCTAATCCATTTCTGAGCTAGTAAGGGGACCTCGTGGACCTACAGATCATGGGCTCTAATGATCCAAGATTAATCAGCTAAACTCATTAGACCGATCTAACCCCCATTCGTTAACTAATGGGTCACTCCACTAAAGCCCATAGTTGAACTCCCCTCACTATAGATATATTATGTCCACTCGATATAACCATGATTAGTAAGTCAACCCTTCACAAGTTGTTCGTAATAACAGTTGAGTCAAATCTCTATTTTACCCCCAAAATTACCTTTAGTTCCTTAACTCCCAACTGATTCCCTAATGAACAATTGTTTTGTGATCCAATCAATAAAACCAAGTCCCTCTCGGGCCAATGAGAGGGCGGGGCCTTTTTTCAAGACCCAGAATCAGCACTTAAGGGAACAACCTACTATCCCTAAAGCAGGTAGGAGTGAATTCCGTCTTGTACCTTATGTCCCCAATTATCTATCCATTCTTACCCCTGAAATGGGAGTCTTATTGAACCGGCATTGTTCAGCCAACCCTCACCTATGCAAATCTAATGGTAATCCCGAATAAATAGGAGTTCATAGTTAGCTAAGGATTAAGGTCAAGTTACCTAGGTCATCGCTTTGAAATAGTCAGTCTTAAATAGTAAACAACATTATAAAATAAGAGTGACCCATTTCGTGGTCTGATCTTGTACAAACCCTTTTGCACAAGGACACTCCCACTCCTCATGTCCAACATGAACGAATTAGGATCACTTCGTTTGTAACACTTTACAACTCCTTGTAACAACTACAGAGCAGGCTGCATCCAATAATGTTACCAAAATAAGGTACCCAACCTTATTCATATACTATAGATCATTTTGATTATTTACTCGAACCTGGTCCACCTTTATGTCTCCACATAAAGTTCAAGTACTCATCCAATAGTCAAGTGACTTTCAGGTTTATTGGATTTCTATTTAAGCAATAAATCTATTCAATAACACCTTTATTGAATTTTCAGAATAAGTTCCATTGTTTACACACCACGAGTTTTAGGACATAAAACCCAACAGAAACCCATATAGCGAACAGGTGGGTTCGCAACCCTCCCATTACGTCAAGGTTCCCTCAACTCTTGAGGTGGATTGGATCTACTAGATGATCATCCATCAACAACTCTTGTTGATACAATAGGCCCTTCAACAACTCTTGTTGAAGCTTTAGTAGTTTCGTTTGAAAGTTCACGCAATACGATTTACTACGTGGACTGTGCTCCCTCATATGATTCTCCTCAAGGAAGGTAATGTTTGTCGACACAAACACTTTGTTCTCCTTAGGATCATCAAAGTAACCCCCTCGTGTCCCTTTGGGGTAGCTTACAAATAGGCACAACCTCGAACGTGGTTCTAATTTCTTAGGATTAGCCTTAAGCACATGGGCTGCGCAACCCCAGATGCGGAAGTGACACAAACTAGCTTTACGCTCGTTCCACAACTCCCAAGGTATTCTGGCAACACTCTTGGAAGGAACATAGTTGAGGATATAAGTTGTAGTCTCCACTGCAAAACCCCAAAACGAGGCCGGTAAAGAAGCGTAACTCATCATCGACCGAACCATGTCCAACAGGGTTCTGTTTCTCCTCTCCGATACACCATTTTGTTAAGGTGTACCAGGCGTTGGGAGTTGGGAAACGATTCCATGTTCTATCATATAGTTCTAGAACTCAGAATCTAAAAACTCTCCACCCTGATCTGATCGAAGTGTTTTAATCCATTTATCCAATGCGTTTTCAACTTCAGCCTTAAACTCTTTGAACTTTTCAAAGGATTCGGACTTTCGTTGCATCACATAATCATACCCATACCATGAGTAATCATCAGCAAAAGTGATGAAATACTCGTAGCCTCCCCCGGCTCGCACATTCATTGGACCACAAATGTCTGAATGCACTAACTCTAGAGGCTCTTTGGCTCGATAACCATTTTCAGTAAAAGGTATTTTATTCATCTTGCCTTCAAGGCATGACTCGCACACAAGTAAAGAATTTTTCTCTAACTCACTTAGAAGTCCATTTTTTAGCAACCTCTCAATCCTATTGAGATTAATGTGCCCTAATCGAAGGTGCCAAAGTTGGGCATTTTCCTTAGGAGAAACCGTAAGTTGTTTATTTTAAGCTACGACAGTTTTAAACATCTCTATGTTATTGAGGGAATTTGTTGCTAACAGCCTTAGCACATACAAATTATTTTCCAGTTTTGCTGAACAAATCTTAATACCATATTTCAGAATAAATACTTTATTCACCAAAAATTTGAGAGTATATTTACATTCAATCAGACACTTTACAGAAATTAAGTTCTGCTTTAACTCGGGAACAACATAGACATCATTCAAAATGATAAACTTATTCTATAAGTCAACTGGAGTCCTCCCACTGCCACAGCTTAGACGACATGCTCTGTACCTACTCACATCGTCATCTCATCAGCCTCAAGCTACCGTCAGGATCTAATCCCTTAAAAATAAGAACAAACATGATTAGTGGCCCCATAGTCAATAATCTAGGCAAAATCATCATTCTTCACTAAACAAGTTTCCAAAACTAGTAAATCATATTTTCCTAATTTTGCCTTGGCCTTAGCCTTCTCTTCTTCTTCAGCCAGTGAGGACAGTTCCGCTTCCAGTGCTCGTCCTGGTTGCAATGGAAACATTTTCCTTTCTCAACTGACATTGGTCGTCTACCCTGCTGTGCGACAGGTTGTGGGTTAGCAGGTGCCTTCCCTTTCCCCTTCCACCCTTCTTCTTCTTCCACTTAGTAGTGTTAGAAGTAGAAAGTGCGGACTTAGTTCCTTAGGTCGAACCCCGATGGAACTTCTTAGATGACAAAGCAACATTTTCCTCACCAACCTTCTTCTTTTTACTTTTCAGCAAGGATTGGAATGTCTGCAACTCGTTGAGGAGAGTTGTAAGGGAATAATCAACTTTGTCAGCACAACATTCCTGACAAAGTGCAGGAAGCTTTCTGGTAATGTTTGCAGAATTATGCTAACCTGGCTGCCCTCATCGATGCAAGCTTCATTCATCTATACCACATTGAAGTGGACCATCATGTTCAGAACGTGTTCTCGAACAGATGTACCCTTCTCCATTTTGGAGTTGAAGATGCATGTCAGAGCTTCATGCTTGAGTTGTTCAGACGGTTGTCCGAACATCCCCTATAAGGACTCCATGATCTCACGCGCAGAGACCATAGGCTCATGCTTCTTGGCCAAAACGTCATTCAGGCTGGCCAAGATATAAGCTCGAGCCTTCTCGTTCACTCGTTTCAATCTCTCATATGCCTCTCGAACATTTCGAGCAGCAGTTTGAGCCGGAATAGAAGGATACTTCTCCATAAGAATGAACCTAAGGTCATCGATGATTAGTATGGTATTTATCGTGTTTTTTCAACTAGTGTAGTTATCGCTAGTTAATTTATCAGCACTTAATAGAGCTAATGTGGCTATAGCCATTTTAACGTTGCTGGAAAACATGAACAAACTTAATAAGTCTAGGCATTAGCACTTTTAATTCCAATTTTAGTTTTGGCAAAATAGTTCCTATGTACACTAAGTGAAAAGACATTCTCAACCATTAGACAGAAACAACTCTTGTAACTGACTCTAATAGTCACAATTTTTCGGTCCAAAACTATTAACATTTAACAATTCCGCGTAAGCGTAACCCCTCATTTTAGGCACTAGAGTCCCGCCCTAATGCGCCCACCATAGGGAAAAAGTAGATTAGGACAAGAGACTAAAACGATCTTATCCCATACAGAAGATCAAATAAAGAGTCGTGCAAAACTGCCATCCTTTAGGGGGACACTTCTAGAGTGCCTCGAGGCGATGCACAAAACGTTATCCAACCTAATGAGAGAGACCGTGGGATATGTTGTCACACGTCCCACTCCCACTTACTATGAACATTCCCTCCATTCACCTTGGTATTGACCTACCCAAACACCATCCTTTAGGGGGACACCCCCAAGGTGCCTCGAAGCCGAGGATAAATCTCATGGTGTGAACATTAAGGGAGAAAGGTAAAGAGGTTTAAGTGAAGTATCATACACCCCAAGTACCTCCCACTGAATGTTCTACCTAGGTTCATTAACTTAGACAATTCGGCTACTGATTTTATCTAAGTGAGTTTAATTTGCTAAAAAATAACTCTTACTTTTGATAATTAAACAAGTTCGAGAATTGTATCAGCAACAGCGGATTAGTATGTTCTAAGGTCATCGATGATTAGTATGTTCTACCAAGGATTGTTTCAGCAACAACGAAAATACAAGGATCATCTAAACACTCAAATTCACTAATTTTGGCAAAATATAAAGCATGCTTTTGCAGAAACAAGTGAGTTTTAAGACATACCTCTTGTAGAACTTCTTCAAAGCTCCTTCACCAGCTGCTATCTTCTCCAAATCTTATTGTAGACTCATCACCTCGATCCGATCAAAGTGTTTTAATTTTTTTATCTAATTGGTTTTCAACCTCAGCTTTATACTCTTTGAACTTTTCAAAAGTTTCGGATCTTTGGTGCATTAGGTAAATATACCCATACCTAGAATAATCATCTATAAAACTTTTGAAATATTCATACTCTCCTCTTGCTCTAACATTTAGAGGCCCACAAAGTTCTGAGTGAATAAGCTCTAGGGTTTCTTTGGCTCTAAGACCTTTTCCAGAAAAAGATCTTTTTGTCATTTTACCTCAAGACAGGACTCACATGGTGGTAATAAACTGTCTTCCAACTCATTTAAAAGATCGTTCTTAATTAATCTCTCAATCCTGTTGAGATTTATATGACCCAGTCTCAAGTGCCAAAGATAGGCATTTGGAGAAATCTTTCTCTTCTTATGAGTTCTAGCAATTTTAAACATCTCTATGTTCAAAACAGCTTTGACCTCAGTTGGTTTTAACATGTACAAGTTATTTTCTAATTGTGCAGAGCAAATCTGTTTATTTCCCATTTTGATGAACACTTCACCATTTTCGAAATAAACTTTATAATTTTGTTCAAGCAAACAGGAGACAGAAATTAGATTCCTTTTCATAAAAAGAATATAATATACATTTTTCAAATAAATGTATTTATCTTCTATAAATAACTTCATATCTCCCCGGTCCCTACCTTAAAAATTGTTTCACCTTCTGTCAACTGTCTCCAGAAACTTGTTTCCTGTGAGATAGTACATACATGATTAATGACACAAGAATCAATTATCCAGATTTTATTGTTTTCCACTAAATATGCTTCGATAACAAGTAAATCATATTTATCTTGTTGTTCGAATTCAACATTCTCATCTACATAATTCATAATTTCATAAGAGTTAGGAGATAGAGGACAATCCTCTATTAAAACTCTTTTGGTATAATCAACCGCTAGTAATTTGTTTGTCCATTTGATTCTACTGTTAATAATATCGGATGTGAGTATTCTAGAATTCGACATGTTGATAAAATTCAAACAAATTCTAATTAGCAAATTGTAACTAAATCCAAAATCAAGTTTTAGCAAAAAGTAATAATGTACCTATAACCATTATTTATTTGCAACGATATTTTAGTGAGTCAGAATATGTGCTACCGTGGGGCAGTCAGATACTTCTTCACTAAAACAAACAATTTTGACCAAACACTATCCCCGGAATAACTCTTATTCCTATAGTCGTTTAATTATCGTTTTCGGTCAAGATCTTTACTAACTACTTAGTAATTCTTGTAAGTGTGACCCGCCATTTTCAGATCTTATCAAACGGTATGAACGGTATGAACTTGCCTCCAAAATAGAAGACAATATCGAAAACGGAACTATAAAACCCTATTCATTTTACTGAAGCCTGGGTTGTTCCAAATCCTATGTTACAACCCTCCATGGGGATAGTCATCGCTAAATGACTAACAAAGGGCCGCTTAAAGCTAACCAGCAGGCGCAACATAAGAATCTCACGGTTCAGACTAATGGAGAAGATCGTAGGATATATTGACACATATAATTCACCTACTTACTATGACTACTTCCTTCATTTACCTTGATATTGACTCATACAAAACACTCTCCGTAGGGAGGCCACTTCCAGGGTGACACGAAGCGTCATATGAATCTCACGGTGTAAACTATGTGAAGACGTGGCTGTGAAATCTATTTATCGTATAATAGTCTTATGTTTGAACAACTTCCTCTTATTCACTGAAATCTAGATTTAAGCTAAAAATACTTTCCGTAGGGAGGTCACTTCTAAGGAGACACGAAGTACTGCTTAAATCTGGATTGTGAACTCTTAGAGATGTGAGAGCTAAAGATAATGTATCATATATGTTATTAATCTCCCACTAAAGTTTTCTAATAAATCTATCATATAGAAGTTATTAAACTGCTACTGAAGTGTTCTATTTGGGTAGATTTATACTTAGGTTCTTTTCGGCTAATAAAACAACCCTAAGTCTATGTGGTTTATCCAAGTATAACTCTTATAATTGGATTTTAACTTATGATGTCTAGGTGATAAACCATTTTATTACTTCACATCACTCACGTATACTCATAAAACCGGTTACCAAAGCTCAATAATTCGGCCATAATCCCCAGGTAGGAGGTGTTCTGTAAACCGTCAACTTAAGTAACCCCAACCTTAGACAAGATTATATACCAGTTGAGTTTGTAACCTAGGTTTTATAAGTTTTAACAATTAAAACAGGTGGTCAACCTACGTGAGCATGCAGATGTTGTTTATAGATTTTAAATGTCTAACCCAATTTTATAACAACTTATAAAACTTTAGACATGCTAAACATCCATAACATACATGAGGCATTCTACATTTAATATAACATTTATATTAAATACAAGAAACCCTAACATACATACTATTATAACAATTATAACATACTTTCAATACATGTAACATGCTTCCTATGGTGGGTTTTTAAATCTAAATGGCATATTATATACACATATAAGATTTATTTAATTATAACATATTTCAAATGCATAAATAATTAAACACAGATTGGTATGATTTTAATTTTGGCAAAAACAAGCAAACAGAAGCCTAACTATTATAAATCAGCTTCAAAACCATCTTTGAACCGCTCGAACCGCTCCAAACCGAACCCAAGCATCTTGAATCGGACTAGATGAGTTTGAACCGAACCATCAAAGTCTAAACCGAACCAGCCAAAAACACTTTGAGGCTGAACAAATTGGACCTTGAGAAAACCGGTCGAACTAGCTACTCTCGGTCCAGCCTCAAAGTCTTGCAAAGGCAAATCGTGTAGCACTGAAGGCTATCGTCTAGCTCCATCCCCCTTGTGTTGTGAAGAACTACACGATCGCTTAGTGTTTTGCCCCAAACTAAACATACGTTTAGCTTTATCGCATAAAGCTACACGATCGCTTAGTGTCTGCCAAAGCAAACGATCGCTTAGTTCTCTCATATAGAACTATAAGATCTTTCAAACTCTATAGCTTAGCTATCGTATAACTATCGCTTAGTTCTATCGCATAGAACTAAAATGATCGTTTAACACCATCGTCTAGCGCTTTCATGTCATCGTTTAGTATCTGCTGTAGCTAAACGATCGCTTAGCTCCATAGTATAGAACTTCATCGCGTCGCTTAGCATTTCATAGTTAAGCAATCGTTTTACTTCCATCGCATAGAAACTTCAACGCATCGCTTAGCACTTGTCTACACAATCACTTAGCTCTACATCTAAACGATCGCTCAGCGCTATCGTGTAGTACTTCATCGCATCACTTAGCGTGCATCGTAGTAAACGATCGCATAAGTACCATAGTATAGTAAATTCAACGTATTATTTAGTTCCCACACCAAAAGCTAAACAATCGCTTAGTGCTATCGTATAAACAATTAAACGCATCGTTTAGCTCCCACAGGTACACGATCGTCTAGCATTCAACATCACAACGACCAGTGCCCATTGCTATACGATCATCTAGGTTTCTTCACATCGTGTAGGCGTCTGGAGCTAGACGATCGTTTAGCAACTGGAACCTCAACAACGATTCTGAGCAGAAGCTGAAAAACTGGTATAGCAGCTCGGCCTCCTTCACTTGTTTCTTCAATTACATCTTAATTTCTACTCTAATGACTCCAAATAAATTATAGACTCTTGATTACACATAAAATCTCATCAAACAAAAGCCAATTACAAATTTAAATGAGAAATTAAATAGCCAAAACTCAGAAAACCATATTAGTGCACCAGTTTCATATTTCTCATATAAAACACCAACCAAACCAAAATTAAACCAAATTGAATGCTTATTTGATTCTCTGATACCAATTGTAAGATTATATCAGTAACAGTGGAAGCACAAGAATCATCTAAGCACTCAAATTCACTAATTTTGGCAAAATATAAAGCATGCTTTTGCAGAAACAAGTGAGTTTCAAAACATACCTCTTGTAGAACTTTTTCAAAGCTCCTTCACCAGCTGCTATGTTCTCCAAATCTTGTTGTAAACCACCTCAAGATCTTCTCCACTATTCTCTTGGTACTCTAGATTGAGTTGTGGAACTCAAAAAAAGTTTGAATCAAGGGTAGAAGAAGAAATGCTCACTGCAGAAAACTAGCTGAAGAACTCTTTCTTCAACCAAATTTTCTCTCAAAATCTCTATAGATTGCATGCCCAATTTTCACTCCAATCTCTTCATTATATTGCAGATCAACATGCAAAGAAAAGAGTTGTATGAGTTGCAGCTCATGCTTGGGGAAGACAAGGCCAAGATAATGTCATTTGAGTGAGCTACTTCAAAGATGGATAATGGTAAATCTTCATTTTCCATTTTAAGTGTTTTGTTTTGTTTACTTTTTCCAATTTTTTCACAAAATCAAATTTTGATTTTATAAAATCTATTTTGATTTTAAAATTGAAATTTTAATTAATTTCATAATTTAATTATTAAATAAAACTTAATTAATTTAATATCAAATATTAAATTAATTTTAACATATATCCATCTTTATATATTTAAATCATATTTAAATATATATAAATTCTTCTATTCCGTTTAATTCTCAAATTAACATGTAATTATATCTCATATAATTATAAATTCCCTTAATTATGATTTGAACCTTTCAAATTAACTTATCACGTTATTCTAGAGCTAGTCCATTACGAGTTAGTAAGGGGACCTCGCAGACCTACAGATCATGGGATCCAACGATCCGAGATTAATTGGCTAAACTCATTAGACCAAATTAATCCTCATCCGTTAACTAATGGGTCACTTCACTAAAGCCCATAGTTGCACTCCCCTCACTGTAGATATATTATGTCCACATTATTTAACCATAATCAGCAAGTCGATCCTTCACAGGTTGTTCGTAATAACGGTTGGGTCAAATATCTGTTTTACCCCCAAGATTACGTCTTATTCCTCAAGTTCCTACTGATCCTCTAATGAACAACTGGTTTGTGATCCAATCACTAAACCAAACTTTCTCAGCCCAGTGAGAGGGTGGGGCCCCTTGTTCAAGACCTGGATTCAGTACTTGAAAGAACAACTTTTCTCCATCCCTAAATCGGGTAGGAGTGAACTTCGTCTTGCACTCTATGTCTCCAGCTATCTATCCGATCTTACCCCTGAAATGGGAGTCTTATTGAGCTGGCACTATTGAGCCAACCTTCAACTATACAAATCTAAGGACAATTTCGAATAAACAGGAGTTCATAGTTAGTTCAGGATTAAAATCGAGTTACTTAGGTCATCTAGGTGAAATAGTCAGTCTTAAACAGTAAACAACATTATAAAGTAAGAGTGACTTATTTCTTAGTCCTGATCTTATGCAAACTCATTGCATAGGATGCCCCCACTCCCCATGTCATAACATGTACGAATTAGGATCACATCGTATGTAGTACTTTACAACTCTTTGTAACAACTACAAAGTAGGCTGCATCTAATGTTGTTACCAGAATAAGGTATTCAACCTCATTCATGTACCATAGATCATTTTGACTATTTACTCGAACCTAATCCACTCTTATTTCTCCACATAAAGTTCAAGTACTCATACAATAGTCATGGGTCTTAGTTTATTGGATTTAGACTTTCATACAATTTATGAGATCAATAACAAGTATATTGATAATAGAAGATGTTTATTATTTTACAAACTGCGAGTTTTCAAGACATAAAACCCAACAATACTCCCACTTGGACTACTTCTGTTGAGATTTTCCATATTAAGAAATGAAAATATTCCACATATAAATTCTAGATTAGGAAAGAAAAATATTCTACAAGAAATAGTAATGTCTGAGACAGATGTTAAGACTACACTTGTGACAACTGCAAAAACCGCCAGAAGCTACCTTAAAAAAATATAAAGACAATCAGCAAATCTCCAACAATTATGATGGAAGGATAAAAAGTTTACAACGTCAACTCTTTTTCCATACGAAAGTCCAAATATATTTTGAATTATCAAACTCGGTATCACTAGCTAATTTTGTGAAGACTTAAAAAAATATTTTTTAACTAAAAATTAAAAATTTTAATCTTCACATTCACATGTTGAACTAAATATTAATATAGATACTAATCCAATATTATTGTAAAATCATCTTCAATTTAATATCGTGTACATAATATTAGATTACAATATTCTTTCACCTCAAAATAATAATAATAATAAAATCACAATATCCTAATGTTCTAGAATGACCCTAACACTTGACAGTGACAGATTTTTATAGGGTACATTGTTTATATATAATTATTTTTTGTTAGCATATATTAGGTCTCTTTACAGTCAACGGTAATAATCCACTACCCTTATTTTTTTCTTGAGGTGTTCTTGTTGTTTCTAAAGTAAATTATGTTTATTCTTTTTTTAGAAAAAGATGTTTATTCATTTATTAGTTCTACTTAGTTATGCTAAAACTCAAGATAAATTCCTTTGGCTTTAAATACACACTAACTAGCTGATCAATTTGAAGTGAATTTCGTATGTGGTCTATGTAGCTATGGTGTTTGAATTTGGTAGCATTTTAATCATTAAGGACCTGTTTGATAACGTTTCCGTTTCCTGTTTTCTATCTCTGATTCTTTATTTCTTATTTTCTATTTTCTCTTTTTTTAGAACAAAAAACATGAATATGTTTGATAACTATTCTTGTTTTTTATTTCTTGAAAAAATAAAAATAAACAAGAACATAAACTTGTTTGATAACTATTTCTTATTTCTCGTTTTTTTTTCTTATATTTTTTCCATATTTATAGTTTAAATATAATATAATTATAAAAATAAATATATATATAGTATGCATTCAAATACAAAAAAAAAAATACCAAATATTTAAATTATTTACACATAAATCCCAACGTAAAATTAATAACAATAATACAATTGTTTCTATCATTCTTATGTTGCTAAAATTCGATTTATAATATTATTTCTTACTCAAATCATAATAACGTAGACTCAAATTTAACTCAATTATATTATTACGTAAATGTCATGGTTGTAAGAATATTAAATGAACCTAAATGAATATCTTAGTAAATAAATCTATATATTGTAAAATTATAACTGGTTTTGTATGTAAGAAAAATTTTAAAAATAAATTCTAAAAAATATAAAAATGCATATTACAAAATTTAAAATTCAAAATTCAAAAAATACTGGTATATACATATTGAAAAGGGAAATTATTTTAAATGACAAAACTACTGAAAATATTTAAAAATAATAGCAAAATTCATCGTTTATCTGCGATAGACCACAATAGACATAGATAGTAGTCTATCACGGTCTATCGCAGATAGACTGTGAAATTTTACTATATTTGTAAATATTTTGATTCATTTTTCTATATTTGAAACAACCTATTGAAAAATTTGAGATTTGAAAATTAAAATAATTATATAAATATAAATATTTGAAAATTCAAAATTCAAAATTGACTTTGCTATATTTGTAAATATTTTGGTTGATTTTTCTTTATTTGAAAACAATCTAATTCAAAATTTAAATTTTAAATCAAAATATATATTAAATTTAGATATTTGAAATATAAATTCAAAATTAAATTAATATATAGATATAGAAAAATAATAAGAAAAATAAAGTAAATAAATAATTATTAAAAAAAATATAAATATATATATATAGAGAAAAAGAAAATATAAAAGAAAGAAAGAAAAATAAAATAAAATAAGTCATATTTAAAATTTGATCACAAGTGCAAGAAGTTAAGAGGTGATTCGGACATCCTCACCAACTAGCCAAATTAACAATTTGATATAATATAGAAATAGCTTTTAAGAAAATAGAAACATAACCAGAGAAACTACGAGAAACATAAATGGTTATCAAATAAGTCAATTCAAAAAAAAAAATGAGAAACAAAAACAACAAACAGAAAAGGATAACGTTATCAAACGAACCTAAAATTTTTCAAATCAACATTTTAATTTGGTTCTTTTTAAGTCAATTAATTCACAATAGAAATATGATGTAACACTATTTTTATTTTTAATATTTATAAAATAAATTTTTTAAAAAAATTCTCTCCACTCCCTCCTTCCTCCATTTCTAATTTTCAATTTATCTCTTCATCTTTATTATTTCTGTTTTGGTTGTTACTAACAATATCTGCTAGACTACAGATATAACAAAATATTAATTAATTATTTTTATTCTAAAAAAAACAGAAGGATAGTGTTAGAAACTTTTTTTTTAAAGATATTTCGTTGAGATTATATTTTTCCAAAAAAATTTAAAAAGTAAATTATTTCATTGATAAATCTTTTTTATAAAAATAAAAATAAAAATAAAAAATATATTATCAAATGTGACCAAAAAATTATTATTTAAATCAAAACATCCAGAAAAAAAAAGAAAAAAGAAAAGAATCTGATAGCAAAAATAATTGGAATGAGAAAGCATCTTCAATGCATAAAGCATAGACCTACTAGGGTTATTTAAAATCCACTTGGGCAGCCCAGTAGGTGGTTTTTTGGATTATTACTATTTTTTTAGAAAATTTGTGATTTTTGGATTTATATATATAACAACGTTTTTGGATTATCTCTATGCCATGTTTTTTCAGGTGGATTTTATAACATGATGATGGATCGCAAAATTGCAATTAAATAATTGTTTGTATCGCTTTCACTTACAATCAATCAACAAAGTAAATTGTTGTACCCAAAAAGAAAAGTATTTAAAGCAAATTTGGTTTAAGAAATATTTTAAGAATTATTTATTCTATTTTGATTGGCCTAAATATATGTTTGCACATTTTTTATGACTAAAAACATGTTTGAAATTTTAAAAATTCGAAGCTTCCACCTTCATATTTTGAACTCAAAAAATATCATTAAAATTTTTCACTATTGAGAAATGTTAAAATGGATTGAAGTTAAACTTACACGATATACATAGTATTTAGTGTGAATTAGTATAGATTTAAAGGTGAAATTAGTTCAACAGTAATTGATATGACTTTCCATCTCGAAGATCGAATGATTGATATTCATGTATCTCCACAATTATTGTACTTAAAAAAAAAAGTGAAAATGTCATTTAAAAGAAAAACAATTTGGAGAATTTTGCTCAATTCTTAAAAAAATTCTTCTCTTAGATTAACTTTTCCTTCCTCTAAATTTTTACTAATTTACTAATTGCTATATTAAGTAAGTTTATCATCTACCATTTTTAAAATTTACCCGTATTGGAAGAATATAATTAAAAAAAAATTAAAACGGAAAACAAAAACTATTAACTTTACATGTTTTCTTCTTGTGACATTTTATCGAATTTTTTGCATGTCATTACACATAGATGTGTCATTAATAAATATGTAATAAGTACGATATGAAATTTTAAAATTAAGTAAACTAAAATTTATATAAAATATATAATAGAACAAGGTAGGTTTAAAATATTTTGCCTTAAACTTTCATCCAAATGATAATTTAGTCTCTAAATTTTTAGTCATTAACAAATTAGTTTATGTACTTTTAAAACTGTAATAATTTAGTTCTTAAACTTTAATATGTAATATTTTAGTCATTGTAATGATTTAGTTTCTATTATGAAAATATTGTTAAAATTTAATGAGATTTGTTACATTTATGGATCAATATATAAATTACAAATTACTAAGACTAAATTGTTACATGATAAAAAATGACATATAATTATAATATAAATTTTTCACTTTGTTACTGCAGTGTGATTGACTGATACTATCATAAAACTATAGTGTGGTTGGCTGATTTTATTACAGGCAAAACTCAAGCAATATGTTGTGCAACATGTCAAAGACATTGTTATTAACATTGTTACATATCTGGTAGCTAATTCTGCATCATATCTTTTCCATATCTGTCTACTTGATTTGCAAATTTTCTTATTTGTCTTCCTTATTTTCCTACAGAGAATATTCATTCACTCCTAAACTATATTCTCAAAGCTAGCCTTATTTATATTGTACTCTTATTCAGGCACCTTACTAGAAAAATGTGTATTGATAGTTTTGATATTAGGGTTTATCTAAGTCTTAACCTCCATGTATTGTTATTAAAAATCTTTTTATTTGTCATTGAGAATTTTGGTTCAGCAGCTATTATAGAACTCAGAAGGAGTTTTATTTGACTAATCTCTGTGTTGTTATTTTTTTGTTTGCTTTCATGTTGCCCACTTGTCATACATATTGTTTGTGACATCGTGCTTAACATTAAATTCTGTGTTAGATCTACCAAATTTTTCAATTGGTATCAGAGCAAGTTGACTGTTAGTTCATTGAGTATTCAAGGGAGTCGGTCAGAGAATGTGGATTAACTACTTGTCCTCCTATATTAGATGGAACGAATTACTCATACTAGAAATCTCGGATGATTACTTTTCTCAAATCTATTGTTAGCAAGTCATGGAAGGTTGTTATGACTAGATGGTCTCCTTCTCAAGTTGTTGATAAGAATGGAGTTGTCAATCCAAAACCTGAAAGAGATTGGACAGACGCTGAAGATGAAACATCATTAGGAAACTCTCATGCCCTGAATACAATCTTCAATGGAGTGGATAAGAAAGTATTCAGATTGATCAATACTTATGTTTCAACAAATGAGGCTTGAGATATACTTTTTGTTGCTCATGAAGAAACATCTAAGGTAAAGATGTCAAGGCTGTAGCTCCTGACTACCAAATTTGAATCTCTGAAGATGCTTGATGATGAAACTATTGTAGAGTTTAAAGTACATCTTCTGGACATTGCTAATGAATCTTTTGCCCTCTGAGAGAAACTTCATAGGAGAAGCTTGTTCGAAAAGTTTTGAGCTCCTTACCTAAAAAATTTGATATGAAAGTCACAACTATTGAAGAGGCCCATGATATTGCTAATGAAAGTTGATGAACTGTTTGGATCCCTTCAAACATTTGAAATTTTCCTTGAAGGACAACTTGAGAAGAAATCCAAGGGAATTGCATTACAATCCTCAGTGAGCAACGAACGTTCTAAGAGTAAGAAGAAAGAAATTGATGAAAACCTAGCTGAATTAATTTCTCTTATGTCAAAGCAGTTTGGCAAAGCCCTTAGACAATAGAACAGACATTCAGTATCCTGTGAAGCAGGTTTCTAATAAGCATGGCATTGGGTTCAAGCAGTAAGGTAAGAGATTCTATAAAGGTGAATCATCTTTATTAAATCATTTAATTCTAGCCCAGGACTCTTTGATGTCAGTCCCTTTATCAAAGACAAATAATTTTTTAACATCCCTCGAAGTTTCAATGAGAAACAAAGATGGATTTGTCATTACTGTAGAAAGGTAGGACACATTCGTCCTTACTGTTTTCATTTGTTGAGAAGAATGAGTCATTTACTTTTCTGGAGTTACTCTAGAAAGGTCTAGATGGTTGCCAATCCTATCAAACCAATATATAGAAATAAATTTGAATGGAGAATTAAAAAGTCTGGATCTTCTTTTGAGTCTCAATGTCAAGAGGCGTTCATCACTCTTCGTTCTTCAGCAAAAAAGAAAAAAAAAACTAGTATTTTGATAACAGATATTCTCATCACATGACTTGCAAAAAGTCATTCATCAACAATGTGTGATCATGTAGTTCTGGTCATGTACTTTTGAAGATGGAGCAAAATGGAAAGTATTGGGAAAAGAACATCTTTTGTAACCTAGACCCCCAGCACTGGAGGATGTCATACTTGTTGATGGGTTAACAGAAAACTTAATCAGCATAAATGAGCTATATGACCAAGGTCTTGCTGTAAGCTTCTCAAAAGATAAATGTTTGGTGACCAACAAAGACAATGTGACTGTCATGTTAGGTACGCACTTTTGGTGACACAAGTTATATTCTAGCTAATTATGCCTTGAGACAAGAATGGGTTCCAAGTAGTGGTTACAGTATATTTTTAGGATATTCCACCAACGGTCGAGTGCATCATGAGTACGGATTAAAGCATGTTCTATTTTTCAAGAATTCGGAAGGAAAGTTGATTGATTTTCAAATTTATGGTGAATATATAGCTTTTAAAAGGATGTCTTAAAAGATGGTGGAGCATTTTGTCCAACACACGCAAACTAAGCTTGAAATGAGTTTGTTCAAACAATTACTTTTTTAGATCTCGAAATAAACATATGGAAGTTATGGAGGTTGTTCAATTTGAATTTCTCAGGAGAACCTTAAATCTTTGCAGAACTGTCTCATAGCAACTAAAGATATCTGATCAAAGAAAGTCAAAGTGGGTCAAGTTAGCTTTTATAAGTAGGAAATTCTCGATTGTGATTCTGAAATATACTGAGATTATCATATTTGTATTTGGTTTTCCCTCAATTGTGCATATTCTACTTTTTGCCGCTAGGGTGAATTATTGTCAAGATACTCAGACTTCTGAAAGTAAAATGGTTAATAGATTGGTAAATAAGAAAAATGGTTTCAAGAAGGTTTGTTTTCCATAAAAAGTTCAATACCTATGGTGTTCAAGTGTGAGGTATTTATTTCTCTTTCAGTGGTAAGCGCACGTTATATAATAAAACATAGAAGGAAAAGCGTGATATTAAACGAGTTGTCCTAACAATGAAATATCTGATAAGTCATATCATTAAGTTCACCAAATACGTGTCTATGGATATATCATATCAGGCATCTACTTCCACTAAAGATCTGGATACTCATCTACAACTAAATCTGATTTTTCTCTTGAGATGTCTAAAAATTTGACTTCTCTTGACTTACTTATGTTTATTGAAGAAACTAAAGTTGAGAATGGTAATCAAATTATTAATAATATTGATAATACTGTGATAGAATCTATGTCATTATTGATCATGTTGATCTGTCTGATGTTTTGATTATTATGCCTACTGATCCCACTAATGAGAATGTTGATCTACTTATTTCCTATGTTATTGATAGTATTGCTCCTGCCAAGACTATTGTGTTAACTTGTATTGTTCATACTGTTTTTCCCACTAAGCCTGTCATTGAAATATTGATATTAATTATGTAAATTATGTTAACCATGTTCTTTCTGTTGAAAATCTGATGGATATGGTTGCAGAGAAATTTTTCGAGCTTCATATGTTGTATGGTTGGGTTACTGATAATTGTGATCTTGCTGAATCTCTACATAAAGTCATTGTCTCTTAATATTGTTGTTGAATTTGTTATTCCAACTAGAAACGTTAAAAATGTTAGTCATGTGTCTATTGTCTCCTCTGAAAATACTGCGAATGATATGTCTCTGACTGTTGATCAAATTGAATACACTGCTTCTATTGTTGTTGTCATTGATTCACAAGAATTGTTGATCCTGCTTTCTTTTAGAATGTTATACGGAATGTCGTGTTATTGTTGATAATGCTTTTGCTAGCATCGTTTGTGTTTCTGAGGTTAATAAGGTTATTAATGTTGCTTCAACTAGTCAGTTGGTTGATTATTCTGAGATTGTGTTAAAGGATGACATTACTTCTACTTATGTATATGCTAATATTTCTACTATAAATCGATCTGCTGTTTTGAATGTGCTTGAGAAAATGAATGTTGATAGTGATCTGGTTGATCAAATGGTTGTCAGTTATGATGGTACAGATGGTGGTAAAAATAGCTTTTATAAAGATGTATCTAATGATTTTATCTCTAAGGAAGATATTCTTTGATATACTGATCTTATTATTCCCAATCTTCTTCTCTCTTATGTGAATATACGTGAAGATACTTTAAAGTTGAATGCTTGTGGTAATGAATCAATTGTGAAAAAAGTTTATGTGGATTTTGTTATCAATAAGATAGTTTCGGATTTAGGCATGGAAAATTTAGGCTCTAAGGGACTTAAGGAAGTTAGTATTCTAATATTCCTACTGTTGGTCATGTTGATGCTAAAGATGTTGTTGATTCTATTGTTCTTAGTGTTGGGCCTGGCATGATTAACATGATTGATACATTCTCTGATGAGGCGCCTTCTCCTCAGCCCCCTCCTACTGGCTAATTTTCTTCATGGAAAAGGGGGAGAATGGGTTGGTTACGATCATGATACAAAGATTATGTTTTGTTGCTGCTTTGGCGTGGTATGGGTTGTCTTTTACAATGGTTTACTTGGTATAGGTTGTTATAGTTTTGGTTGGCAAATTGATAACATGTAGAAATACAAGTTATTGTCTCTTAAAGGTTGAAACAATTAGGATTTTTAGTGATAAAAATGTATCCATTCTAAGGAAAAACGCATAGAATCCCCTACATCATCAACTTATACAAAAGTAGTTGTCTTGTTAAATCTACTTCACTAACGAATCTTATTGCAGGAATTCAAGAAATTTCACTAAGTGTTGCAAACCAAGCTAATGAAAGGGCATGCGTCCAGAGATGTTCGACACAGAAAAGATACATTGGCTCGCGCTTTTTATGTCAAATCACCACTTGTAGGTATAGGCATCTGACTGGCGGCATCTGAAAAGTCAGAGATGGCAGGCGGTTGACTAGGGTATGGAATTTAATGCAAATCTCGTCACAAGTTGCTGAAGAAACACCTATAAATAGGAAAGCTCAATGCCAAAAGAAAAGTTCTGCTACAAAAGAATCTAGAGGTGTTCATAAGTGTTGGTTTAAGAATGGACAGCTCGTCATTTTCGCTCTCAGTATTATTTATGTTAGTGTTAATCTGTTTCAATGACATCATATGGCTGTCATTGAAGGAACTCTAGATAGAGAACCAATAAGCAGAAGCGGATCGTTTCAAATTTCATTGAGAAAGAATACATACAATTGTAGTCTAAAAGAAGAGATTATGCACAACAAGTAAATTACATCATGGTTCTTTAGTTAAACAAGGTATAGAGTATGTAAACCTTTGAAGAACTCTTTCTTCAAGTATCCTCGATCATTCAGCAACTCGTTCAATAGCACAAACTTGAATGCAACGATCAGAACAACCAAAAGCACGGAAGAATCCTCGATCACTATCGAGTGCAACTCGATCCTTGATCCTCAAACGAAACAAGAACACCACCACAAGAGTTACCTTGGTATTCTTAGTGTGAAAATCCAGAAGTTGTGGGCTCTGTCTGACTTTGGATAGAGGAATGGAGGAGATAAACGATCGAGTAGACGATCGAGTATGAAACAAAGGAAGGAAGTCTATCGCATAGACTTGATACTCGATCGTGTAGTAACAAGTAACTATCATATAGCAAACTTGGTACTCGATCGTTTAGTCTATGAGATGCTACCGTTTAGTAAAACTCTTTTACTCGATAGTCTTTCTTTTTGTGTGACCGATTCAATGAATCATAAACTTCTGATTTTGGAAAATCATTTTCTTTTTATCTCACAATGACCATAATCGTGCATAACTCCCACTCAAGTTGGTTAGTAAAGAAAAATAATAATTAATTATCATATAATTAATATATTATAAATAAATATAATAACCAACTTATCATATTATATTTATAACCTATAGTTTTAATATTTCATCATATGAAACATATAAACCATAGTTCTTTTTCTATTTTATGGTATTTAATATAAATCTTATTTATATTAATTTCTCCAATTAATAATGTATCAAATAAATTATATCAATTATATCACATATAATTGAATCAATTTGATTATATCATATATAATCAAATTTCCTTTTGTTAATTTGAACACTTCAAACTAACTCAAAATCTAGTTCTCAACTTGAACCCATTGAGCTACCAAGGGGACCTTATGGACCTGTAGCTTGAAGCTCCAATGGTACGTGAATAATTGACAAAACTCTTTAATCACGAGATCTACCATACGTTAACTGTTGGTCACTCCACTAAAGACCGACAGTTGCACTCTTAGCACTACAGATATATTTCTGTGTCCATTGGATATAACCAATCAAAAGTGCGATGACCCTTCACCTGTCTCTTATACACATCTAGATGTGTATAAGAGACAGATATAGAGTAGTTGAGTTTCCAGCTCCCCAATTAGACGAATCCCCAAAATGATAAGCTTGTTGAGTTCACAACTCACTCAGGATTAAGGTCATGTTACCTATGATCTGTCTCTTATACACATCTAGATGTGTATAAGAGACAGATTATCTACTTACCCCTGCTTCGGGGAAGGAGTGAATTCCATCTTGTGTAGCTGAGTTCCCAGCTCCCCAATTAGACGAATCCCCAAAATGATAAGCTTGTTGAGTTGGCAGTTTGGCCACTCTCACCCATACAAATCAAAGACCCCCCTTATGAGCAGGAGTTCCCAACTCACTCAGGATTAAGGTCATGTCACATATGGTCATCCTAGTGAAATGTAAGTCTCAATTATGAACAGCGTTATATAAAGAGACTAACCATTTCGTGGTCCGGTCTTATACAAACTCTTTGTATAGGAGACCCCCGCTCGTATGTCTCCACATGAATGGTCAGAATCAGACCATTTGTAGCACTTTAAACCACTTGTAACATCTACAAAGTGGGTCGTATCCGTAGTGTCACCAAGATAAGCTATCCCTCATTTATTCATCTACTACAGACCTTTTAGGTTATTATTTAAGGCATGATTGATGACTAAAATTTGGGTGAACACAATATTTGCGTGATGCATGTCTTAGGTTATGCGTTTGTACTCATGCATCGGTGGTCATGCGTTGGAATGGAAAATATGTGTTGATCTCTTATGCAATGACCATGTGTTCCTGTCACAAGTTTTCTTACGCTCGCGCTAGGTATAATGCGAATGCAAGTTTTTTTGGTGATCCGAGGTTGAACTCAGGGACTTGTAACTAAAGGGTATACGGTGATGGGTTTAGGGCGGATGAATAAAAGAATAATGTGGGTTTTAAGCTACTAACTACTCCTACTCCTAACTAGCAGATTAAGCGATGGAAGTATGAATGAGAGGTAGAGACACGACAATTTTTGACGCGTAGTAAAATGCATGAAAAAATAGATAAAATGTGAGGATGTTTTCATCGCAACCCTAAGCTTGACTACAAGGGCAACCCCAGCCAATGTAAACTGATGTGATCATGCCATACACGCCCGACGCAGATGCACGTGATGTGTAATAGCAAAAAGAACTTATTTCTAAGTATCCATTCTTGCTTATGCGATCTTAATCTAGCTCTCCCGAGCCTCGATTCTAACCTAGCTCTCTCAAGTCTTAGGTTCTTTCTTTAGATTCTCTCTCGAGTAGCTCTAAAGGTGTGATAGACGCATATATAAGACAAGGTAACCACAAAAGCCTGGTTGACATAAGATTATTCCTATTCCTAGTGAATACTTACTTACATTGCTTAATGCAATCAACTACTTACCCTCCCAGGCAGTTAGTTACTGCTGATTTTACTTATAGACAAGCATTGCGTCCGTCGATAGATAAGCGTTGCTACAACTTCACACTAAGAAAATAAGGTTTTCTCACAACACTTACGCAACGCACGCCTCCCGGTGGTTTGCTACATGCTTCATATTCCTATGCCGCATGATGAAGTATGCAATACTCTAACAGTCTCACTAAGTGTTGTCATGAAAGTAAAGGATATTAAGTAAATGAAGATGGAGATGGAATCGAAGGAAAATACAGAAACGCATTGATCACAAAATGTATTAATTTCTTAAGCCAAAATGTAATATAATACAATATAAGGAAAGAGGAGAAATAAAAAGGCCAGCTGGAAGCAATGTCTTGCTTCCAGCAGATGTGTGTCAAGGTTGTCGGTGGTGCCATGGATAGGCGGTGGAGCAGACTCTCTCGAGCTCTTACTCCGGCAAAGGCTCTGGTCGTCACTCAGAATGGATGAAGAAGATGAAGAACTCTCAAGCTTTCTTCTCACGCATTCGTCTGGATCACAAGGATCCACTGAAGGTAGAAACTTGGATGAAATGAAATTCTGCTCAGCGGCTTCTATTTATAGAGCTTAATTGCTGACAGCATTAATGGACCTGCTCTAATTCTGACATTCGCGGCGCGATGGTCCTTTTCTAAATCTCTACTTCTAACTGCATGGTAGGTGAAATGTCAACATCATCTTTTGATTCTCCCGAGGTATGCGTTCATGTTGCATTCCACCAACCTTGCATTCATCCCTCTATTATGGTTATCATCATGTAGCTGTAAGCTTCTTGCAATGACTGCATTTGCTTGTTGACCGCAACTTCTATGTGATGACCACATTCGCTTGACGACCGCAACTCCCATGCAATGGACGCATTCGCTCGACAATCGCAACACTCATACGAATGTCGTATGTGATCACCGCATGTAATTAATGGATGCAATATTCATGCGTCAAGCGTATGCGATCGTGTATGTGATCGTCTCCGCGATAGCCTGGCTCTTGTATATGCGATCGATTTCTGCGGTTGCTACAAAAATAAACAATTGAACGCATAATAACGCATAATATTGGGTTAGCTAAGATTCTTGATGCCGATCAACGCAAACTCGTTTTCTCATAAATTCCTAACATATTCGCCGCATATTTTATTTAACAACCCTCATAATTCTAAATAAAAGGCCTAAGATGACATGCATTTATGCCTGTCATCAATGATCACTTGTATGTCTCCACATACATGCTTAAGTTACATAAAATAACCATGGATCTTAGTTTATTTGATTGAGTAAATGCTGATAAAATAAAACTTATTTTATTAATAACAATATGTTTACAAAGTGTTTATAAACTACGAGATTACCAGGAGAATTAGGACACCGATCCTAACAATCATCATCTAGGGCATTCCTCTACTAGCTGATGAGAATTTTTTTTTTTTTTTTTTTTTTTGCTGATATTTTTTATGTCTGTTGTGAACTCCTTCTATTGAGAATTGTATCCTACGGGTTCTTATTTTTTATGATATTTTTTATGTCTGTTGTGAACTCCTTGTTATGGTTATTTTTTATTTGTGTAAATGTGGCCTCTATGTCAAGGACAGATAGTGAAGACTTTGGGCATGTGTTATATGTTATTGTTTGTTGGCTTTGGCTGTTTTTGTAAGTCAAACAAAAGGGAGAGAATGAGTATTGTCATTCTAATGTGGGTTTGATTTTTGTGATTGTTGATTTGGTCTGTCTGATGGTTTATGGTTGTTTGTGGTTATGTGTGCAATGGTCTAGTTTGGTTGGTTTTCTTTGGTTGTCGTGCCTTGATGATTGGTTTGTTTCACTCCTTTAAGATATTCTCAAAGCTAATCTTGTTTATATTATACTCTTATTCAATTTTAGGGTTAGTCGCCTCATTAGAAAAATGTATATTGAGAGTTTTGAGTTTAGGATTTGTCTAACCCTTAACCTCCTGTATTACTACTGAAAATCTTTTTATTTGTCATTGAAAATTTTGGTTCGGAAACCATTGTAGAACTTAATAGGAGTTTGATTTGATATAGTATTTAGGGGGAGCCTAAATATGGTGAATGTGAGGGGATCTCACTATTAAGGGGAGTCTAAGCATGTTGTATGGAGGGAATCTCATACAAAACTTGAAGAAGCATTATTGTGGAAGTGAGGAAAGCTCAAACTTAGGGAGAGCCTAAGTTGAAATTGAAGAGAAAGCTATACGTGGGAGTCAATTAGATAAGTACTTCCATTGTAATTGCTAAACTCTTCATAGTGAAGTTTCGTTTCATAGGACACATTGACCCCCAAATGTAGGTGTTTTTGTATCGAACTAGGTGATCAATCTTTGTGTCGTTATTTTTCTGTTTGCTTTCATGTTGCCCACTTGCCATACATATTGTTTGTGACATTTTGCTTAACATTGTATTCTTTATTAGATCCACCTAATGTTTCACACTTTAGGAATTAAATAGTTACCAATTTGAGAATATATTGACTAAATTGCTACATATTTAAATTCAAACACTAAATTATTACAAATTTAGAAATATAAGTTTTTTAATTCAACAATGGTGGGGTAGGGAACCATTAACCTTTGAGACTATAATTAGTGTCTTATTCATTAAATTATGCTTGAATTGATTTGAAAGACAATATAAACTAAGCCTTCATTTGGTAACAATTATTTTCTAGTAAGAAATACTATCAATCAATCCTAAAACCAAAGACAAAGAAACTTAGAAGAGAATGTAGTGTTTATAAGCTTAATTTTAAAAATAAAAATCAAAAGCTAAGACCCCATTTGGTAACGATTTTTTTTTTTTAGTTTTCTGTTTTTTTTTTAAGAAAAAAATTATGCTTGTTTTCTCCTAAATTTATAGTTTTCACATTTCCTAAAGAAACACTTGAATTCTTAATCAAATTTTAAAAGTTAAATCAAGTTTTTTAAAACTATTTTCTTTTAATTTTGAAAATTTTGGCTTGATTTTTAAAAATATTGGTGGAAAGTGGATAATAAAACAAAAAAAATTAGAAGTAAAATAATCATTTATAAGCTTAATTTAAAAAAAAAAAAAAACCCGAAATAGTTACCAAAAAGGACCTAAATGGTTGGCAAATGGCTCTAGATTGTTAGACATTAAAGGTTAATGACTAATGGGGTATTTGAGGCTCCAACTTAGAAGTGGGTTGAGTGGATTATAATAGCTCACTCAATGTTTGGCGCGCTTATTAAAATAGTGTGGAGTAATGATTATTTTAGCCTCTATTTTGTTATAATAACACTATTTACAACTTAGTAGTTAAATAACAACCTTTCTTCCTCCAATGTTTCTAATAACTTCACCCACTAGCAATCAATTCTGACGACCACCTCCAGCAACCAACACCTTCAGTGAACACCTATGGCAGCAACTACCTCCAATGACCAACTTCGACGATCACTTTCAACGGCCACCTATGCGTCCAACTCCAATGCTCAACTACAACGACAACCACCACAATTTATGCGACGATCACCTCTAGCCATTAACTTCAACGACTCCCTTCAATAGCCAACTCCAACGATCACCTCCAATGCCAACTACGGCAAAGGCCACTATTTTTTTTTAATTATGCATACGTTAAATATGGCTACGCGTTAATCTGAATATGCTGTAGGTGATCATTCGCTCCTGTCATAAGTTTTATTTTTCTCTTACCAAGTATAACGATCACAAGTTTCTCAGGATGATCCAAGATCGAACATAGGGACTTGCAGTCAAAGACGGTTGTTAAGTAATATGTTTGAGGCGGAATTTAAGTGACTAAAATAAAGAAAGTAAGAAGCTGCGACTAAATACTATGAGATGAATCAACTAATGCGACTAAACTAACTAAACAGGCAGTGAACATTAGGAGAATAATTCTAAGAGTCTTTAGGGAAACAACAGTTTTGACGCGTAATAGAAATGCATGGGAAAAGTAGGGTTTAGGGGAAATCAATGTCGCATCTATAAGTTTAGCTTTAAGTAGAATCTTGGCTCGCATCATCCATTTGTTGCACACCTCTAGATGGCTAGCCACATTTATCATATCTCTATGACGCATGAATGATGATGCGTTGAGCATAAGATTATTTCTATCTCTAGAAACACTTCTTATGATGCTTAGTGAGTTCTACAACTACTTATCCTCTCGAGTAGTTGGTCATAGATGCTTGACTCAATGAATGATCAAAGGCAAGCATTCAAATAATTATACACCAAGCAAACAAGATTGGCCTCTAAAGGTTCAACTTAGTTTAAAGCATTAACCTTCCCCTAACTCCATGAAGATTAGCAACGCATGGTAACTGAGAAAATGATGGTCAAGATAGGGAAGATAATGAAGGTAGACATGATGATATATAGATAGACGGGTTGATTATAAGATGTATTAATTTCTTAAGCCAAAATGTAATACAATAGCAAGGATAAGATAGAAAGATAGACGACTTGTTTTCAGCAATCTCTTGCTTCCAACAGATGTGTGCCAAGGCTGCTGGTGATGGAATGGTAGTGTGAAGTGGAGAAAACCCTCTTAGACTCTTGCTCTAGTGTAGTTCTGATTGTCAATCGAAGGTGATCTGTGGAAGTGAAGAACTTTCAGAGAAACTCTTGAATGTGCTCTCGCCTGTGATCACAGGTTTCTACTTAAGGTAGAATTTTCGGATACTTTGCCATTGATGTCAAGGCTCTATTTGTAGAGCCACCCTCTGATGACCTCGAGGATTCCGCAATGGATAGTCATCATCCCTGAAAAGGTAGGTGAGGATGTCAGAGTTGTTATCATGGTCATCACTCTGAAGTTGCAGTAGGAGATCCGCTGGAACGGGACGAGAAATCCCGAGACATGCGATCAATGTTTCTTCAACAGGATCAGCGCATGCGATCAACTCATGCGATAATTTCAAAATATACACTTCAATGCACGTTAACTCATGATATGCAGTCATCAACGTTTTTTTGTGCACTTCAGTGCAAGCATCATTTTTAGCATGAATTTCTAGAATTATTGATGCATGATCTGCCTATCTACTCTCATTATTCTAAGTAAAAGACTACAATAACTTATATTTCTACAAGTTATCACATCCCCCAAATTTAGAATAATGTTTGTCCTCAAGCATATCTTATATTAAGGAAATTCAAACTTACCCTACACCTCAACGTTGCGCTGACTAACTTCTCAGAATGTCATTCACTTGCACTTCTCACCCAAGCAACACTACTCTCTTCAAACTTAGCCACTTCTTCTCAGAGATATTTTCTAAGTTTAAATTCGGGAAGCCTCCACTCAAAACATTTTACTCATCTCAAACACCTTTATTTTCTTTTCTTTTTTTCTTATATTGCGTTCATTCAAGATGATTTGAAGCTTGCAATTACTTATTTAGATTATTGGAAAAGCGTTGAACTTAGTTGCACCCTTCATTTTGGCTTTCCCCTATAGGTGACATGCGAACATCCAACTTCGGTTGCATGACAAATTCAACTCAACTCTTATCTTAACTAAGTTTAACTTGTGCTAGACATAAGAGTTGTTATTATGCGTTGATTCTAGTCACCTACTTTCGTTTTGGCTTACCTGCACGGGTGTCATGCGAAGTATCCAACTTCGAGTAAGTACCTTTCACAACTTAACTCTTATCAGATTGGGTTTTCCCTTTGCGCTGACAGCGGAGTATCATTTTTATTTTTATTTTTTTCATTTATTTTTTTAAGGGTTATCACAATATTTATGTTGAACACATCTACTCAGACCGAGTTAGAGAGTGGCAAGGTCCTCATTGCCAAAAACCGAAGACAAAATTGTTCAAAGATGTAGAAAAAGAGGTTTGAACAGAGGTTTGAAATTAGACTATAAAACTATTGAAGAAGCTACTAAAGTTAAGTGAGCCATGTGATTTTTAGTGTGTGGATTTAGCGAATTTACATAATTATCATCATGGATGCTAATTTGACAAAGCGCAAAAAGACATAGAATAAAGATGAATTGCAAAAGGATAAGGCAGTGGAAAAAAATAGCTAGGCAAAACTAGATAGGGTAGAATAGCGAGCTCAACCAACTAAGGTTTTATTCAAAAAAATATATAAAAAAAAAAAACAAAACAAAACAAAAAACATGTGTTGAGTTGCAAAAATATACAATCAGGGTCAAGGGAATGAAGATAGGGAGAATTCTTCTTCCAAGACAACACTTCCAAATTACTGTTGCGTTGGAAGGAGCAACCACATCCAAGCCAAACAACCACGAATCCAAAATAACCATAATCAAATAAATCAACTCAAGAAGTTAACTAGGAAAACATAATAAAGATAGAGTACAAGATATTCTTGGAAAAGTTAGAGAAAATTCACTGCAAGGACTCTTCAACGCAAGCAGTCAAGCTTGCTTGCATAGGTCAAGGGACTTGTTGTCCCGACCACCAGAGCCTCCAGCAATCATTGACCACATGACGTCCATCATGATCCTCAGACTGTTTCCAGCTCGCACGACAAATAACCTTCTGATCTCGGGGTCAATATTGAATTTAAGTGCAGCACCTTCACTCAAATACGATTTGCAACTTCGTCGCACAAGCTACAATAAGCCTTAGATCAAAAAGGGGCCTGCAAAAACACAAAAACTAAACAAACTATTAGATGCCAAGTCCCCGACAATGGTGCCAAAAAAACTTGTTTGCTTTAAATTGTGCATGCGTTAAATATGGCTATGCACTAATCTGAATGTGTTGTAAGTGATCATGTGCTCCCATCACAAGTTTTCTTATTCTCTTGCCAAGTATAACAAGATCACAAGTTTCTCGGGATCATCTGAGGTCGAACACGAGGACTTGCAGCTAAAGATGGTTGTAAAGTAATGTGTTTGAGGCAGAATTTAAGTGACTAAAATAAAAAAAAAGTAAGAAACATACGACTAACTACTATGCCGATGAATTAACTAATACGACTAAACTAACTAAACAGGCAGTGAACATTTGGAGAATAATTCTGAAAGTCTTTAGGGAAACAACAGCTTTAACGCGTAATAGAAATGCATGGGAAAAGTACGGTTTAGAGGAAATCAATGTCGCATCTCTAGCTTTAAGCAAAATCCTGGCTCGCATATCCATTTGTCGCACACCTCTCGGTGGCTAGCCACATTTTTCATATCTCTATGACGCATGAATGATAATAAGTTGAGCATAAGGTTATTTTTATCTCTAGAAACACTTCTTACGTTGCTTACTAAGTTCCACAACTACTTACCCTCTCGGGTAGTTGGTCATAGTTGCTTGACTCAATGAGTGATCAAAGGCAAGCATTCAAATAATTATACACCAAGCAAACAGGATTGGCCTCTAAAGGTTCAACAAAGCTACCTTCCCCTAACTCCATGAAGATTAGCAACGCATGGTAACTGAGAAAGTGATGGTCAAGATAAGGAAGATAATGAAGGTAGACATGATGATATATAGATAAATGGATTGATTATAGGATGTATTAATGTCTTAAGCCAAAATATAATACAACAACAAAGATAAGATAGAAAGATGGACAACTAGTTTTCAGCAATCTCCTGCTTCCAACAGATGTATGCCAAGGCTGCTGGTGACGGAATGTTAATGTGAAGTGGAGAAGGCCTTTTCAGACTCTTGCTCTGGCGTAGTTCCGATCGTCAATCGGAGATGATCTGTGGAAGTGAAGAACTCTCAGAGAAACTCTTGAATGTGCTCTCGCCTATGATCACAGGTTTCTGCCTAAGGTAGAATTCTCGGATACTTTGCCATTTATTGGGGTTGATGCCCTAAATCTTGTAGGGTTCTTTAGTTTGTAAACATTGTATGAACAAACTCTTATGCGATTAATAATATATGATATTGTTATTCACTTTATCTTTAAAATATGTGATATTTTAGTTGCATTAACCATAAACCAATAAACTAACATCCCAGGTTATCGTTGTAACTTAAACATGTATGTGGAGACATACAGGTATATCATGTTTAAGTAATAACCTAAATGGTCTGTAGTATATAGATAAGGCTAGGTACCTTATCCGTGTGACACTATGAGTATGACCCGCTTTGTAGGTGTTAAAATTGTTGTAAAGTGCTAAAAATGATCTGATCCTAATTATTCATGTATTAGACATGCGAGCGGGGATATTCTATATAAAGGAGTTTGTATAAGACCGGACCACGAAATGTTTAGTCTCCTTATATAACATTGTTCATAATAGAGACTTTCATTTCACTAAGATGACCATATGTAACATGACATGAATCCTGAGTGAGTTGTGAACTCCTACCTATGAAGGCATTCTTTTGATTTGTATGGGTGAAAGTGGCCAGATCGCTGACTTAACAAGCCTACCATTTTGAGGATTCGTCTGATTGGGGGCATGGGAACACAGCTACACAAGATGGAATTCACTCCTTCCCCGAAGCAGGGGTAAGTAGATAAATTGCTCTCTTAAGGGCTGATTTCAGGTCTTGAACAATGTGGCGCCACACCTTCTCCTGGACCGAGAGAGGTTTGGTCATAGTGAGGCTATGATTTATTGTTCATTAGAGGAACCAATGGTACTTAAGGAGTTAGATGTAACTGAGGGGGAAAATGGTAATTTGGCTCAACTGTACTTACGAGCAATTTGTGAAGGGTCATCGTACTGTTGATTGATTATATCCAATGGACACAGAAATATAGTGCGAAGAGTGTAGTTGTCGATCTTTAGTGGAGTGCTCGACAGTTAACGAATGGTGGATAATATAATTAAAGAGTTTAATTAATTATTCATGTACCGTTGGAGCTTCAAGCTACAGTTCCATAAGGTCCTCTTGGTAGCTCAAAAGAATTTAGTTGAGAATCGGTTTTTGGGTTAATTTGAATTGAAATTAATAAGAGAGAATTTAATTATATATGATATAATTAAATTGATTCAATTATATATGATATAATTGTTATAATGTATGTGATACATTATAGTTTATTTGGAGGAAATAAATATTTGAATGGAATTCAAATATATTTTCTATGAATGTGATTCATAGTTGTTAAATTTAATATAAATGTGACTTATACTAAATGTCATAAAATAGAGAAAAGAAACTATAGTTTATATTGTATATGATACAATATTAACTATAGGTTATGTGTTATATTTGATACAACATATAGTTTAATATAAATATGATATGATAAGTTAGTTATCTTATTTAGTTATATTATTTATTATTTTGAATAATAAATTCTTATTTTCTCTCCACACCATAGTGTGTGGTTATCTAGTTTTGTGGCAAAAAGGAATAAAAGAAATTAGTTTCTCTTCTTCCTTCTAAGACCAACGTGAAACACTATATGATTGAAGTTCATTGTCTATACGATAGAGTTTTCACAGAATCATTTTGTGTTCTTCAATCTTCATCTTCCTCCAAACTCAAAAAACCTTCCTAACCAAAATAGTCAAAGCCCACCACTCTTGGGTTCTTACCCTGAGAATACCAAAGGCTCACTATGGTAGTGCCTCTATTTGGTTCGTGAAGTTCTTGAAGAAGGTCTTCAAGAAGTTGTTGGGTTCGAGGTTTGTGACCGTTCGAGGGATTTACATGAAGAAAGGTTCTCAAAGTGATATATCTTGAATCCTTTTTCCTTGTAAAAACCATGTTGTAGTTTGTTTATGAATGCATATCTCAATAAAATAGAATTTGGACGATCCGCTTCTGCTCAAGGATCTCCTTGTAAAACGAGTTCCTTCACCATTGATGTCAAGGCTATATTTATAGAGCCACCCTCTGATGACCTCGGAGATCCTGCAATGGATACTCACCATCCCTGACAAGGTAGTTGAGGATGTCAGCACTGCTATCATGGTCATCACTCTGAAGTAGGGTTGGCAACAAAGCCGGGGTGGGGCGGGGGAGGGTTCCCCATCCCTGTCCCTGTTGGGGGATTTTACCCTCATCCTCGTCCCTATCCCTTCCATTTGAAGGCAGGGACAAGGGTGGGGATTCCCCATCGGGGAAAGGTCCCCACGAGGACCCATTCCTCATTTTCTCTTTGTTTCCCATGGGGATTTTTTTTTTATTTTTTCCCAAAATTCTATTTGGTTTGGATTTTGACACTTTAGTTGGGCTTAGATTGGGCTAAACTAGACTAAATATAAAAAGTTAAATACCTAATATATTTATATTTATTTATATATATATGTATGTATATGTATATTTAAAAACCTAATCGGGGCGGGGGCGGGGACGGGGACGGCCTGGGATACCCTCCCCATCCCTGTCCCGTCCCCGATTTAACTCTATCCCCATTAAACTAGGGATTCCCCCGCCCGATTGGGGTGAGATCCCGTGAAGATCCGACCCCGAGAGGAATTTTACCAACCCTACTCTGAAGTTGCAGTAGGAGATCTACTAAAACAGGATCAGAGACCCCAGGAATGCGATCAACTCTTGTGATAACTTCTAAATATACACTTTAATGCACGTTAACTCATGATATGCGATCATCAACGTTTTTTTGTGCACTTCAGCACAAGCATAATTTTTAGCATGAATTTCTAGCTTTATTGACACATGATCTGCCTATCTACCCTCATTCTTTTAAGTAAAATGCTACAATAACTTGTATTTCTATAAGTTATCAACCACCTCTGATGCCCAATTTCAGTGACAATTAGCTCCAGCAACAAACTCCAATGCCTCATGCAACCATCTATGTGACTAACTCCAGTGTCAAACTCCTGTGATCACTCTAGTTGTCAATTCTAGTGAAAAACACCTCCGGCCCACAATTTCAGCGACAACCACTTTCGACAACTAGTTTTGACGACTCCCTTTGACAGTCAACGTTGATAATCACTTGTGATGACTAGTTCGTAATATTTTATAGTCTTCTTTTATAGTAATCTGAAATTAATGTAAACACTTTGAGTATGGAAAATCAAATAAATTTGTGCATAAAAACACTTTTGAGACCAACTTGTGTATCATTTTGAAATGTAGAGACCAAATGGAAACTAAACCCAAAACTTATGGATCAAAAAGGTATTTCTCTTCATTTTTCATTCTATTTCTCGTCTTTTTAGTTTCATTCTATGAAAAAAAAAACAAAATTAATGAAATTAAATAACTAGCCCAACTTGTAATTGTTAAAATTGGGTCTCAAAATTGGTGTATCAATTACAGAAAATAACAGATAAAAAATGCAGGAAAAATTCTATAAATTATATTTGCAAGTTTTGGGCTCAATTTTAATTATTGTATAAGTTTGAGTCTCCTATAATTTTTATCTCCTTATTACAAATCTATGCTTTAATCAGTTGAGCTATGCACAAATTAAGAAATAAGTTTGGTGGTCTAATGAGGCTACTACGAAATATTTACTTATGGGTGGGGCACGTTCTTCTATTCTGGTGAATGCTTTCTAATTTACGTGGTTGACAAAACATAATGGTTAAGGTATCACTGGTTGCATAATAAAATAGTAGGGAAAAAAAATCTAAACCCATAGTAAAATAACATGCACATTAAACACGAACTAAAACAGTCACCACAAACACGGACTATTATAACTCATACTAAAATAGTTGGCACCCCAAATACAGACCATTATAATCCACCAACTATTATAATCCATATTCTTTAATAATTAACTCAACCTTCCAAACAACACATAAATTGTTACTTATATATGTAAAAATTAAAAGGTGTAAACAATGTATTTATTGTTCTATACTAGCATGTCCTAAAATTTTTTTTACTACTATCATAATGCATATTATCCTCATTCAATATTTGACACGTCATTAGATAATTTATTAAATTAATATTCATTTATTTTACAGACTCCACATAATTCTTAAGTATTTAATGATATACAATATTTCGTATTACGTAATACTAAAAATTTTCTAGCATGCTCCAATATCTGGAGTTGTTGAGGCCACGAAGGTTGACCTTTCAAAACATGCTTCTACACATCACTTTTAAAGAGTTTTTTATACCATGTTTCGTAATTCGTCCTTCACTTTTTAGAAAAAATAATAATAAATAATAAAAAAAATAAAAAAAAACTTGAAATTACTTCAAGCTAACCTTGTTTAATTGTAAAGCTCCACCAAAAGGATTACTAAAAAGAGATTCATTTTTTTAAATCGTTTAGATACACTAATAGGGTATTAAATCCCTTCTCACTTCCATATGTTCGTTTTATTGTATGTCTCTTTGATTCGAAAAATATCTTGTTAAGAATTATTTATTTGTCCATATATATGTATTTATCCCTAATGCACTAACAAATACATCTTTTATTGAACTCCGATAAAAAACACATTAATAAAAAGACAACTGAGTATCTGTACATGTAAGGCTCGAGTTCAAGAGGGATATGAGAATGAACCAAAATCAAGTCTGGAGGAATCTTAAAGACATGAAAGTAAGGTTAAAAAATGTTTAAAAAGAATTTTGTACATATACCAACAAGGTACAGCTTCATTTGCTAGGCAACTTGTGAATGAAATCAAATCATACTAAAAAAAAACAAGTTTATGAATATAGTTTTCGCTCTTAGAAGTCATTCAAACATTGAGAATGACGTTGTCATATCACAGGAGATGCATAATCATATAACCAACATAAGTATAACTTAACATTTAAGGCATTGCTTTCTCTTTTTTTATATCAGAAGTTCGAATTCTCTTCCCATAAACACATAGTCATGAAACTTAAAAAAAGAAGGAAAAAAAAAAAAGATTTGACAAAATATATATATAAAAAAAACGAGAACATGCATTTCCAAAACACCCACATGGAAATCAAAATTGGGACTTAGCTGTATTTTCTCCTTTATTTTCCTAAAAACATGAGGACCCCAATCCTTCTTTTGTACTCTTATTCTTTCTTTTCCTTCACACAACCAATACAGCCCATCCCATTTGAAAGCAAAGAAAAAAGAAAAGAAAAAAAGAAAGAGAGAAAAAAATATTGAAAAAATAGAAGTGTGCTGCTGTGTGAAAGTAAACATGAAAATGTGTTAATAAAATGAAAAGCCTCCCATTGTTGTGCCAAATTATACTTAAGACCACATTTAGCTTTTCTTCTCTCTCCATCATCAAATGGAACCATTTCTCAATTACATTGAAGCATCTGATGCTAAAGCAACCACCTTTTGCAACTCTGCTTCTATCACGACCTTCGAATACGAACAAGTTTCTGAGAAGCGAAAACAGAGGAGCACTCAAGAAAACAGAGACCACCCCATGTTCAGAGGAGTTCGAAAACGAAATTGGGGCAAATGGGTCTCTGAGATTCGTGAGCCGAGGAAGAAGACCAGAATTTGGCTTGGAACTTACCCAACGCCGGAAATGGCAGCCAGGGCACATGACGCCGCGGCGCTGGCAATTAAGGGTCAATCTGCTTTTCTCAATTTCCCTGAATTGGCACAATTCCTTCCTCGCCCGCTCTCCAAGTCCCACAAGGACATTCAGGCCGCCGCAGCACAGGCGGCGGCCGCCACATTTTCCGCGGGAAGCACTGGTGAAGGTGGAGGAGGGGAAGCGGAGGGGGAGAACAGGGAGCCTCTGTTTTCTGGAAGCGATGGGGGAGACAGAACAGAGGACTCCACAAACTCCCTGACGACGGCGGCCGGTGACGAGACATTGTTCGATTTGCCTGATTTGTTCGCCGGAAGTTCTGATTTGAAAGATGGGTTTGTTTATCATTCTTCATTGTGGCAGTTATGTGCGGCGGCCGATCATAATGGTTTTCGGCTGGAAGAGCCTTCATTCTGGGAGCTCATTTAAGTTAAATATGTGTCTTTATTTTCCACTCCATCAGAATTCTGTTTCCAGAGATGATGTATTTTTGTTCTACTGTAATAATGAAATGAATAACAGAGTAAAAACGTTTTGGAAATATTTAGTCTTCCTGTGAGATTAATCTGGTTAACATTTGTTTTTAAAGAAAAGGTGTAGTCCCTACTCTATAAATGTTGAGAAGATACTCACACTGTCTATTCTTGGATAGAAATTATTATTATTGTTGTTGTTTTAAGATTTATTGAATTTATAAAGACTAAAGTTTAGACATGGATTTGAAAGTTTAGACTAAAGTAATCAAATATTTTTCATTCAACATCTGACTATTGCAATAAATCCAAAAAAATCCTAATTTGATGATTTGGATGGTTCTAAAACGATAATGTTTCTGCGGCTCGAAAATGTGTTTGTATAATTTGTATCAAAAGTATTGAAAAATACTCTGAATTATTGGGTTTAATTAGTAGATGTATAATTGATAAAACTTAGTTCAAAAGTCTGAAATATAGACTATACGTAATGTAGATTTCATAAACTAACCTAGAGTAACTAAACCTATCAAGAAAATATAAGTTGAAAGGTTTAACTTATTATCTAGTACCACAAATGTGAAGCATGTGAATTTGAAGTACCTACTTCAAAAGTACGTGTTGAAATTTAAACTTCAAATCACACAAATATGGACTAGCATCCATAGAATATGATGTGTTTTCTCTATCAAGTTTTGCAAGAGGATCAAATAAAAACACAAGTTGATGACATCAAGGCAGCTGCTATAAAAATGTGTGAGAGAGAGCAGTTGAATTACAATTTTCCAACTAGCAAACAGAGAGAAGCATCACTTTTTTAACAAGACATCAACTTATCCTGTTCATACATGAGACACATTTCAATTCACAAGGTTTGGTGGCAAGTGACCTCATTCATCCTGTCTCGGTATATCTTCTTTATAATATTCCAATTTTCCATCATTTTCTTTAGCTATTAGCCAAAATTTAAAGGATGATTATGAGATCCCCTTGGCCCCAACTCAAATATTGCAATAGAAGAAATGATCCTCTTAATTATTGGGCAGTTTTTTCCTTTCTAAAGAAGAAAGATTTAATTAACGGTATCCCATCGCTGAACTGCACCACCAATGTTTTCTGATTTAATAATAATTGGAATATGACAAAAGTAAAGACAAGAAGAAAAGTAGATTTGGAATAATACAATTATTGAATGAATACCTTGCAAATGGGGTTGATTCAAGAGCGAGCTAGTTGACATCAATGTTGTCTTCATTGAAATCTACATCACAACCAAAAACCATGATCACCATTCATTACATCATTGACCCTATGTTTGGTCTGCATCAAATCTACACAAACTGAAATCTTGGGACATTTTCAAATGAACAAGGAAAGTAATAAAATGGAGAGAGGAAAAAAAGGAAAGAAGACTATTCAATAACATATTTATTTAGCCAAAAAGAATTATGGGCACTGCCACAACTGAAAAGGAGAAAAGAAATCATACCCCATGTCTTAAGTTTCCTTCATCAAATTTGTTGCTTTTTATGTAAAAGAGGTGCAAAATGCCATAGGAGAAATCATGTGACACTTGTATGCTTTTGATGTGTGCTGTCCCCATTTTGTTCCATATTGATTTTCCTTGAAGGGACAGAGCCTTTTTGTAAGATGAATTACAGTAATACTTATAAAAATGAGAATCGTTCAGTACTTGCCTATTCAGTATATAGTCACAGTAACCTCTCTCTCTCTCTCTCACACACACACACACAAAAATAATAATAAAAAAAAAAATTAAAAATCATACAATGAAGAAAAGCTCTCACAAGATTTAACCACACGCCCATAACAAGACAACATAGTCCTTCCTGACTAACCAAATTTCAACCTCCGTACAATAGGACCCTTTTTCTAGACCAGTTATAATCATTACCCCAGAATATTTCACATGCCATGTTTAAGGCATCACAACTTGATCAATCTAATTAAAATATCTTTTGGAAAAATAATTAACAAAAAGTAGAAAATGGAAATCACTAATGATCTGGACATCCGGAATTTGCAGATCGGTTGAAATTCCATTGAAGAAAGCTCTATTTTTCTATACCGAACACTACTTCGGTTAAACAATGCTCATCCTTGGCCTGTAAAGACAGAAAAACATGAGAAACTTTCCCCTTCATTTCTCGACAGTGGAGCAAGCAACTGCTATAGGACCAAGGACCAAAATGAAATAAAAATAAAAAGATAAAAAACGAGATTAAAAAGTAGCCAAATAAACAAGCAAATCTTATACTAACAAAGCATCTTCAACAAATTCTGCACCTCATGTGCATTGATAGATTCACTAAACATTGAAACATGGAAACTCAAATACATCAGAAGGTATAAAAAAAGGGGAATAAATATATCGAATGGAAATATTAGCTTCTAGGGCCTAACCAAGTCATGTACAAAAATTTCTGCCGGCAGGAGTGATGAGATTATCCCCACCAGCTGTTTTGAGAGGGCAAACCCGTTGCTTTAAGAACACCACACATCAACTGCAGCTTCAACTGTTGGAGTGGGAGTGCAACTCTTTGGTTGAGCAAAGTAAACCTTGTTGTCTATGTCCATCCATGGCTGTATAGCAGTGTGAAGCGAGATTTTGAATAATCTGCAAATATTGAATTGAAAGCTTCCAATTGCTCCAAGCACATCATAAGAGAAGGTGAAATAAATATGCATCTTAATAAACTTTCGATAAAATCACAAACTAGAACCAAGCCAACAATCTAAATGATTTTCATAAATTGCTATGCAGCAGGAATTCCACATTCCTTGCTCTCGTCTCACGCACTGTTTGCACTTTGCTCTACATTCTAACATAGCCATACACATAAACTTGTTTGTATCCCCATGTCAACTCTTGCCTCAACCAAATGGCCATGAAATGTGCACCAAAGGCCGCTGAGTTAAGTCTTGTCGATAGGTATGTATGAGCAGTTTCAAGTCAAAAGAAAACTTGCTTGACATCATTGGGCCCAAAACTTGCACTACATCTTGGGCATTTGCGATGTTGACTCTTCAAGATATCTTGTACACAGGGATTACAGAACAGGTGGAAGCACTTTGTAATGACAACCTGAAGAGCCAAAAGAAAAAGAAATTTTAACATGAAATGAAGCACAAATGAAAAGAAAAGACAGACGAGAGATTTGTTAAACAAGTAAGAAAGTGGAAGTACAAAATTCGAAGTTGAAGCATCAACACCCGATACAACATGTTGAATCAAGCCTAGCAATTTTGGTCCCAAAACATACGATTTCACCTTCTATAATAAGTTTATCTCTTACAGGAATTCATCTCCCAGTTACTAGCCAACTAAGATTTCTTCGTTTGTACTATTTTCTTGGAAGCAACAAATTGCAATAACGATACCAAATTCTCCAATCTCTAAGCTAAATCTAAATATGCATAATATGCTAGGAAAAAGTAAAGTTACCTGCTTTCTACTGTTGACACAAATTTTGCAATTCACTATCTTTTCATATTCCCCAAGTTCCTCATGAAGCTTTTCAACTACTGATGAGCTTTCCATCTGTGCTTCAAGCCGTGAAGCTTTTCTCCCAATAACTTCTAATTCCTCTTCAATTCTTTTCTTCTCAAACCTAAAAAAGAGCTAAAAATCATTCCCAAGTTCTGCAAGAACAAAATAAAAGAAGAGAAACAGGAAATATCCAGACCTTTCTTTTTCTAATTCTATCTGCAGCTCTGCTTGAGTTATTCGACTTTTTTCAACTTTAGATTGAGATTGATCAAGTGACTCCCTTGTTTGCTGAGATGCTATTCTAATATCCAATAATCTTTTTTGAGTGTTTTCTAGAGTATCTGTGTCATGTAATTTGCCGTCTTCAATTTTCTGAACATGATCCGAGCAACCTCTCAACTGTAATATTAATCATACTACAATGATAAATAAGCAAATATAACATAATTATTCAGAAGGTAAGTTAAAATTCTCCATCCCCACAGTTAGTCTCAAAATATTCTCATATTACCTGGTCTTCAATTCTAGCAGCTTTCATCTCGTAAAGTACAAGAGATGCATTGGCTTGCTGAACCTCCTTTTCCAAGGTCTGTTTCTCTATGAGCATACTCTCCTGCGATTGTCTTGCTCTCACACCTTCTAACACAAGCTGCAAAAACAGATATGGACAGCACATGAACGTCAAATAAAAAATTGAGACTGATATTTATAACGTTCCCAAAAGTGGCTATATTGCACAATAGAAAGAAATTACAATATTAACAACCTTTCAAGAGGACTTATCTCTCCCTCACAATCCATCGCTACAGACTGATGTCCCAAAACTATGTCTAATTTGTGAACTCCAACGAATTCACCGAACAAACTACCAAGTAATTACAATTATACCACTATGAAAATTTCATATAACCCATTAATACTCTATCGTTGACATACAACAGTCCTAACATGAAAATAATGCAGCATTTGAGACCAAACAACCAGAAATCGGTAATTTCAGTGACGATTTTGGCTAAAAGTTGAGTGACCACTTGCATCTTTACTCTCTAAAATTTAGGATTGGTAAGCCGGAAGTAACCACTTGCATCTCTAGACCTTTCACTCCCCCTCTCAGGGTTATAAAGAGTAGACAATAGTGTGAATGGAGATGGATGTTCAAACTTATATGGTAAAGAAAAACAAAAAGTGAGAATAATGAATTCTTTTAAAACTCCAGCCATATTTCTAACTATGTTATAATTAATTTTTCCATAATGCAATTTATTATAATAATGACTCCAGAAGCGTTCTTCCAATGAGTTGAACCTGCAGTACTGCTCTTGTCAATTTTCCCTTGTGGTTCTCCAATTGAGGAGACTCCCGAACCCTCCCTTTCCTAGTTTTTTTCCGGAATGAACTTTATTGTTTCTTTTATATATATACACACACCTACACATATATAAAGAACAATGGTAGAGTGATGTAATTAGATAAGGGTTAAATTGGGTAATTAGGTAATAGGTTTCAGTTAATTCCCTTTTTACCCCTAACTTGTATTTAAACTCGCTTTCCCCCATGTATGCACAATTAATGAATAAGATTTTTCCTCAAGAACTCTTCAAGATTTGTAGTCTACATCAAATTTGATGTAACACCAAAGGACTGAATTTGAATGAATGTAATTCTCTTCCTCAAAATGAGGGGAGATGCTTTATTTATAGATGAAATGATTACAAGCTTGTAGAATAACAAACTACCTACCTATTTTAACTAAAACACTCTTAGCTCACTTACAAACTCTCGATACACCATATTCCACCCCCCCTAAAATCAGACTCGATCTCAAGGATGACAATTAGGATGCCAATCGGTAGTCATCGAGGGGAAAATAAGGTTTGAGATCGGCAACATTGAATATTGGATTAATATGTAGGTCATAAGGCAACTCAATGTGGTAACTTGGTTTGGCCATTAGTCTACGAATGAGAACTAGGGCTTAAATGCAGTCTTCCACTCATACCTCGACCTCATTCGAATCTGGTGGTATTCACTCTTCAAGTCCTCTTTTGAAAAAATCCAGGCTCCTCCAAGTTGATGAAGTAAATCATCTATTCTAGGGATTGGGAAGCTATACTTCATTGTAATCCGGTTGATAGTTCTACTATCAATGTACACCCTCCAACTACTATATTTTAGGGGTAAGTATTAGCACCGCACATGCGTTAAGCCTTGTTTGAATGTGGCCCCCTCTTCAATAATTCTTCAGTATGTCGGTAGAGGATCTCATACTCCTTAAGACTCATCCTATAGTGAGGAAGATGAGGGATTGTAGAACCAAGTCAATATGGTGCTGAATGTCTTCGCTGTTTTTTGTATATATTTTTTTTCATTTCAACAAGACAAGACCCAATATATCAGTCTCCCTCTCTTGAACAAACATTTTGCCATGTATTTGAGGATTAAAATCTACTTTGAGAGCTGCTTATGATGAGGAATTTGGTATTCAAAAAAAAAAAAAAAAAAATCTCCTTTGAGAGCAATCGGCACCGTTTGGAGAACACAAGACACCCTATCACCTTCATCCATGTCAATATAATCGGCTTCTTCTCAATTTTCTTAAATTTAAAGGCTTCCCCCTAGTTAGGTGTGTGTTGTTTGGCAACGAGCATAGCTCACGAAACTCCTTCTTACGATCGGCACTGCCAAGAGTTTCCCAGAGTCCCATCAACAGCAATCAGCTTGGCCAAGATCGGATTCTCTAATACCAAATTGATGTAATACCAAAGGACTGAATTTGAATGAATGTAATTCTCTTCCTCATAATGAGGGGAGATGCTTTATTTATAGATGAAATGATTACAAGCTTGTAGAATAACAAACTACCTATTTTAACTACCTCACTCTTAGTTCACTTACAAACTCCCGATACACCAAAAAAGGTATCAGAGCGCCTTCATGAAAGAGCCTGAAGGTGACCAAGAACACCTCCAAGAATCCCGACCCTCCTTCAGATGCCGAAGCATCATCCTCTTCTCCTCAATCTCTCAACCGACGCTTGACTCATGTGGAAGCATCACTTGAAGAAAATAACATTTGGCTACTGGATGTACAATCGAAAATGGTTGGCCTTATGGCTTCTATGGCTGGAATTCAACAAGCAGTAGAACTCCTCACTCAAGAAAAGGGTAAGACTACTGCTGCCTCTATCCAATCCAAGCTCCAAATCCCAATCCTCTGCGCATCCAAGAACAAAACTACAATTCTACCAACATTCAAGAACAAGATCCAAACTTCAACCGCATCCAAGAACACATGGCTAACCCACGCCAAGATCACCAAGAACGGGCTGTTTTACCTCAATTGCCACATGAGAGAGGCAATCCTAGAGCTGCAAGATTTCAAGAAACACAACCTCAAGCTGATCAAAGAATCCAAGGCTGGGGTAGAGCACCTTATGGACCTCAATTTGGCATTGGTCAGAGGGGGCAATTGGGTAGGAGAATCCTGTACAAAACCATCACTTTTTTCAGCAAAGACATCTTCCCCACAGTGTGGTAGGATTGGGATCCATCTCTTCTGACGAGGAAAATCTTGGAAATCTAATGCAAGATTATTGCCAAAGATACCCTCCAATCTAAAGACCACCTTCCATTTCAAGAAAATTTTCCAAGATCAGCCATATCATAGGCGGAATGATAGAAAATTTTCAAGATTGGCACCAACCTCAAGGAAATTATGGTAGATAACCTTGGAGGCAAGATTCCAAACATAAGATGAAAATTGACCTTCCATGTTAAAACGGGCGCATAAACATTGAAGTATTTCTCAATTGGGTAAAGAATGTTGAATGCTTCTTTGATTATATGGGGACTTTGAACGACAGGAAGGTTAAGCTTGTTTCTCTCAAACTAAAAAGTGGCGCTTCGGCTTCGTGGGATCAAATTCAAGGCTACCGACGTACTTATGGGAAAAGACTTATAACTAGCTGGCCAAAAATGTTCTTTTTTTTGCTTAGAGATACTAGCTTGGTCAACAGGTACTCGAACACCTACAATGCTTAGAGTCTTGATGAACTTGATGAAGAATTTGTCTTAGAGATTTTTTCACAATATTATGTAGGAGGTTGTTTTAGCCATACTCCATTGAACGAGTTTATTTTATTTCTTGATTATTTCAATTTTTTTCTTCTTTCTTTTTAAAACTCGAGGACGAGTTTTCTTTTTGGACGGGTAGAATGATGTAAGTAGAAAAGGGTTTAAATTGGGTAATTGGGTAAAAGTATAGGTTCATTCCCTTTTTACCCCCACTTGTATTCAATCCCCTTTTTACCTCCACTTGTATTCAAACTTTATAAATAGGAGTCTTTCCCCTCATGTATGAATAACAATTAATGAATAAGGTTTTCCTTCGAGAATTCTCCAAGATTTGTAGTCTACCTCATAGAGCTTTGTTATTGCTTCCTTTGGCATACTAGTATTTTTGTTGTCTATTAAGGTACGGTTATAGGAGGAATGGTAGAACTTTTAGGGCCGTAAAGAGGTCTGTGAATGAAGTTTTGGATATTGTTAGATTTAAAATTTTATTTTGGGAGTCAATCTCTCCGTTTTATTGATTATCATATGGTTCTTATCTTTTCGGATTGAAGCCAGTTCCTTGAAAAGGTTTGGGTCACCTTTTCGTTGGTTTCTCTTTTAGGTGCCCTAGTACATTCTTTCATTTTTATCAGTAAAAGCCAAATTACTCATTAGAAAAAAGGAACAAAAGAAAAAGAACAAAAGAATTGTAGCTCTATGGAGGACATCATAGTGCATCTACTGTTTCATGGTGAGGTTTGGATATTGTGCCACCTGTACTTTATACAAATCCTTTGGGCCCTTAAGATTGAGAGGAGTATTACCTTTTCTTTTCTTTTTCTTTTTTAGATTTTGTGATATCGTGGGATGGGGTTCAGTCAATTACTAGGTGTCATGCCTATGATTGGGCATCCAATTTCCCACTAGAACTGATCACTTTCGATTGAAGCCATTTTTTGCACAGTTAGGATCTTTTGTATGCCCTTTCAACCAAAAAAAAAAATGTTCCATAGTGCACCAAAAAATTATTTGTTGCTACACTTTCTCACATAGCCCACACACCATGGAAATTAGGTCAAAAGCTTGAATTCCTTTTCTGAGGTCAGTTTGAACCATTGTGTTTTGAATTTTTTTTTTTTTTTTTTTTGAAGATTACGAGGAAAAAAAAGGATATAATGAAAATGAAGATTGCCTCCATTCACTTAATATGCAGAAGTAATAAAAGAAGGTAAATAAAATTTATCCTCATCAATCTTCTAGCCTCAAAAGATGTAATCACCTTAATGTTGTAGTCATCTCTCTCAGTTATTTGCTGCAACAGATGCTGGTTTTGAGTTTGCATATCGTCATAGGCCTGCCCAATTGTCTGTCAAAGACTAACAATTCGATTACCTCACAATGCTTAGAAGACCAAACAATCAAAGTTCAAAATACAAAAAAGTTACCTCAATTTCAGACAAGTATGCCACATTTTCATCGCCTTTAGATTTTAAAACATCTGATAATCGAGTTAAATCCCTGAAAAGTAAAGAAGATGAGCACATGGTTTGAATCCTATATGATTATAATGTTAGAGGGAAAACAACTTGAAAAGCTGTCAAGTATCCCAGAATAGTATTAACCGGATAGCAAGCAAACATTCAAACAATGTAACTGAAAATTATTAGCAGAACTAGTATAGAACACAAATGTGCACACAACTCAAGAAAAATGGATCCAAGAATCTGGTTTCAGAGGGCAGAGGAGGAACAATAAGCACCCTGAATATAAATTGAGGAATAAGGCAGTCAGATCAAATTCCAACCTTTTAGATGCTTCTAACTTTTGTCTAAGGCGTGCAATCTCAGCTTCAGCAGCAGCTAGCCTTTGCTGAGATATAGCCTCAGCTTCATTTGCAGTCTTAACACGTGATTCCAGGTTGCGTTCGTCCAGAGAGGATTTTAGAGATTGAACACGAGCCCACGCCTTATATTCCAAATCCCTAGCTTCCAAGACTTCCCTGCAGAAGTAAATTTCTAAGCACACACCTAACCAGAATAAAATATCGGTACATTTTAGAACTTCTTAGCATACAAAGATTAGAGAAGCAAAATAAAAAGGAGAAGAAAAAGTTAACATTCCACCCCTTAAATCTTGTTGTCCACCCTGCCCCCTCGAAAAAAAACCAAAGAAAGCAGGGAAAGGAACTTTCTACCATGATAAAAACAGGGGAGACGGAGGTTAATTCATGTGATATTCCAGGGCATGCTTGGGAGCTATTTTGGAAGATAGATTTCTGCTAAGGTCTCTGCTCATAAAATCTTTCAAATGTATCATGAGTTGCTTGTAAAGGTTCAATTTACTACGGATTTAAATTCACTGATAAATCCATAATTTTAAGGGAAAAAGTCCACGGCTCTAAAAAAAAGTCGTCCATGAAATTATGTGTTTATTTTTAATAAATAACAGAATTTTATTGAAAAGAAAAAAAATACAAAAACATAAAATTAAACTACATAATATTAAACGAATAATAAATAAATAAAGGCCCTTCACTACCAGAGGCAACAGAGAGAAATTAAAATACCCCCTCCCCCATTGATTATGACGTGAAGAGTCATAAGAAGGCTTCAGTTCCGAAGCCCACAAAGAAACATTGCATTATGTTGTTCCTCTTCCCCCAAAGGCCCCCCACCAACCACCCCATCTTGCCACAACAAACCTTGCCTTCTCACAACAAGAGGTGTGGAGAAAGAACTCCTTGATCACCTCTCTGCACCCTCTATGTCTAGGCAACCAGAACCTAAACTCCTCAAAGAAAAGACTCCAAACAGCATGAGTCAGATCACAATTTCAAAGGAGACAATAAAGTCCTCAGCCGCTTACCTACAAAGAATGCAACACGATGGGCACCTCCCTCTAAATCCAATCCAAAAGCATTAACTCTTCAATTGAGAATCCATCACACAAAAAACTTAAACCTTCTTTGGAATGTTCACCTTCTATAATGAAACAAAGACAACCACTTGAGGGACAAGGACTAACCAAACAACAAAAGGAGAATTTACAAGAAAATCCTTTCGATGGATTAGGACTCCAAATACAAACATCTCTTCCCTCAGAATACTACAAAATTCTCTATTTAAATAAAGATGGGCCAGAACTTTTGTTCTGTTGTTTCCCTATCGGACAGTGGATGATGGAACCCCAAAACGTGCAAAGGAGGAGACAAAGAATGAGCAGCAACCACCAAATGGATCCTCATCATAGATAAATTATAACACCTGAGTTGAGTTCAAGAGAGGTACATGAATGAACTAAAATCACAAGAACGGAAAGTTACTACCTATACCAACAAGGTACACCATCCTTTTCAGTTGCTCAATCATAAGAACTCCAAAGCTATGTGTGCTTAGCTGGGAGCAATCTATGTTGGGTAACATCCTGAAAAATTTCCTAGGAAGCGTGCGAAGCTATAAAGCACCAACACTCCTAAAATGATCAAGTGTCCATGTCGGACACGTGTGCGACACGCCAATTGGCATGTTGATTATTTTATTAACTTTTTTTTGTTTCTGACATGCCAAGATACAGTAAGGGGCACATCCAGGACACTGCAAGCTGCAAAAAGAATTTTAAAAAAATAATAATAATATTTTTTTAAAAAGAGACAATTTTATATGAAATTACAAAAGAGAGGAGGAAAGAAGCCCCACAACCAAAGGAGTTACAAAAGACATCTCTAATTTGTCAAAAGAGAATCAAAACTATAACATTTGAAATGTTTAAATAATTTACACCAAGAGATGGCAATGTTATGCACCTGATCAAAAAAGAGTTCATAGTGTTGAGCTTTGTTGTTGAAGAGGCAATTGTTTCATTCAAGCTAGACCGACAATAAGAAGGCTCTAGAAATATGTTTCCATAGGAGACCCTTTCTACCCTCGAAAGGATGATCTTCGAGAACAAGGGAGAGGAATTGGTTGATATCCAAGGGAAAGACCACATACCAATTAAAAGCATGAAGAATGTGATTCCAAAAGCTCCTTGAAAAAAGGCAAAACATGAATAGATGACTTTGAGATTATGTGTCCTTTTTGCGAAGAGTGCACTAGTTGGGAGACATCGCTAAGAGGGGTTGCGACGTTGAAGCTTGTCATGTGTGAGAATAGCCCAATGTGATAGCTCCCAAAGAAAGAATTTAATCCTTTTGGGATAGTGATCAGACCAAATACCACCGATGGTGCCTATAGAAGATAAACCGCTGTTTTTTTCGATACGTGGTAACTCCTTCCCTTTTAGAAGATAAACCACTGTGTCATACCTAGAATCAATCCATGATTTTGTATAAAAGATCTCTGATGGTTCCAGCTTCCAAAACCATTTGTCGTCAGATTGGAGAGATTGATAGGTAGTGAGTGTTTGAGAGAGCATTGCCCATTCATCGGTTTCCAAATTATTTAGATGTCTACAAAGGTGGAGATTCCACCCACCATCCTCCCTGCTCCATAAATCATGGCTTCCTTTGCCAGTGACAGAGAAAATAGGTTGGGAAAAGACCTATGCAATAAAATATTGTTCACCCAAGCATCGTACCAGAAAGATATGGAATTCCCACGGCCTAAAATAGCAACAACATGCTGATCCACAAAAGGTTGGAGATAGGACAAAGCTTTCCAAGGACCTTTGGTGGTGGACAACCAGCTTTGTTACTGCACAAGGATGTTCCAAATTTGGCCATGATTACTCTCCTTCATAAAGCATATTTTTCCATCCTAAAGCGCCAAATCCATTTTGCAAGGAGACTCATTTCTCAACTTGAGATTGGTGATCCCCAAGCCACTGGTGGATTGTGGGGAGGTGACTTTGTCCTAACAAACAAAAGGTAAGTTAGAGCCATCTTCCTTCCCTTTCCACAAGAAGTCACGAAAGATCTTTTCAATCATATTGGCCACTTAGTAAGGAAGATTGAAAAGGGAAAGATAATAAGTAGGAAGGTTGCTTAATGAGGTTTGAATAAGAGTTAACCTTCCCCCTTTAGATATGTAAGATGATGACCATGCTTTAATTCTTCGCTCAATTTTCTCAATCACCAGGGCCCAAAAAGAGAGTTCTGGCCTTACCATGAAGAGGAAGCCCGAAGTAGGAATTTGGCCACATTCCAACCTTGCAACCATACAACCCCGCAAGGTCCCGAAGCTGTGTGGGAGTGAGATTGATGCCTAGAATTTCAGACTTTTGGTGATTGATGGAAAGGCAAGAATAGGACTGGAATGCATCAATAACTTCACCCCATCTTTTTTTAAACTTATTTTAGGATTTTATTCGGCTGGTTGATTACACTTTGTCAGCTGCTGCTAACAGTGTTATTGAGTTGCCCCAGGCACGCGCCTAAGGCGAGAGGCGAGGCGACCTAGGGGAGGAGCGCCTCTTGCAATGGTTGGGTAAGTGTCGTCAAAGAGGCGCTCAACCCATAGTGCCTCACAGCGTCTTTTGGCGCCTCAACCACCGACGAAGGCATGCGCCCAGAAGAAACCCCATGTTCTACTTTATTTTTTATTTTTTTATTTTTTTTATTTTTTTAATTAAGAATGCTTGATTATAAGACCCACAAAGAAAGCCCACATTCAAACTTTTCAGACCCTTTTTGTTCGGTTGGTTTCATTCATCTTCTTCGACTTCTTCCTCGAATGGATTTCACGATTCGCAGCATCGTCTTTACTTCTTCACTTCTTCTTCTTCGACTTTTCTATTTTCAGCAAGTGTGAACGACATTGAAGCCGTTTCAATTGAGTAATTTCTTCTTGTCGGTCAATGGATTGCAATTGGATTCAATTTTTGTTACCTCAACGTCAATGACTTTGATCTCTATGAACATCCCATTTCTGTTTTTTTCTTCTTTTCTTCTTTTTTTTTTTTTTGGTCTCAAAGTAGATACTTTTTTTTTGTAGTTTTGTTGTGTTAAACTAATTACTAACTTATTGGAACTTGAATATTGTTATGACTTATGATAGTGTATGTTGGTCATCTTTATCTATTCGTTTTTTCATGAATTGTATGGTTGTTATTTTGATGTTAAAAGGCAATGTTTCACAATATATTTATATGCACAACACACATTTATTTTTTAAAAAAAAATAATGTCCCGATGTGTCACGTCCTTTTTTGGAAATTGGCACATCATCGTGGCAGTGTCATGTCATATTTGTATCGCGTGTCAGTATCTGTGCTTATTAGTGTATGAGTGACAAAGCATGCTAAAAGGACCCATGTTGGTTTGTGGAGATAGTATTCACTCTTAGGAGCAATTTAAAACAAGCATGGATGACGTTCCTGGTCACAAGAGATCCAAGGGAATGTCGGAGCCATTAGGTGTAGAATCCAGATTTCGAATCATGGGCTTGAGAGCCTAGGGCGTTACAGTTGGTATAGAGCCAATTATAGGTTCTATAGACTAGCTTACATCGTAAGCGATAAGAATTCCATTGCTAAGCAACGATCCTCTATCACCACCAAGTGAGAGAAAAGGTGTATGTAAATATACTTAATTTAATAGATCAAATTTTATGCAAGCAACATGTTGAGGTACAAGTCTATCATTTTCTGCATTAGATGTTATCTAGGTATGAGCTTTATGGTGTAGATAACGCATTGATGGTCTAGAAATGTCATGTAAACTAAGAGAAGTAATTTTAGTGTAGTTATCGTGGAGAAAGCCTGCTGGAGAAGAGGTTCTCGTCGTCGTGGAGACTTAGAACATGCTAAGAAGCTCGTGAGGCAGGTGACCAGCCCCTAGCCCCTCCAACAAATCTCGAGGAGGAAGTTCCAGTGGGGCAACCACAAGGACCCACAACCACATCTTTACTAATAGAGACTCCACATTCCCTTATACAGACAGTTAGCAGTCAAGCAACCTAGGAGGATCAAGATACTAGAGTAGTATCTCTGTGGAGACAATATATGTGGGATTAGAAATGGGATCCCCAATGAACGATTTTTCAAATGTGTTGTTTGGTCGCCTACTGGTGGTAGGAAAAATCTACATGTTCCGACTGGTTTCTTGAAGAAAGGTCTAATGGTTTTCTGGGAAATGATTAGAGATTTTTTGGGTAAACTGGAGTCTTGTTTGTTGTCCTTCCCTCGTTTAGGTGTTGGTGAGCCTTTAGCTCGATTTGAAAGTGGCTAGAAACTTTCAGGTCGTTTCTCAGCCATCTGAGTCCGATTTCTCTTCTTGGGTCAAAAAAGATAAGGAAGTGTTGTCAATGAACTTCAACAATCTGTTTGTTGTTTCTCGATTGTTTGCCTACTATTCTTGGCAAGATATTCATCTTGCTTTGGAAAATTATTTTCAGTCTAAAGTTCTAACTTTTTTTCCTGAAACAGAAACGAAACTTTTCATTGATATAATAAAAAGAGTAATAGCTCAAAATATAATGAGACAAAATATCAAACCAAGACAATTAAAAGTTGAGGATCAGTAGGTACACCCAGACATCTCAACTATGTTGACACCCCATAGCACCCTCATCATTTCCAATACGAGATACAGGGATTCATGGATTACAAAAATACTAAATCGCTTGATTACATAGAAAATAAAAACGCATTCCAATTAAGACAAATATCCTGGATGAATAATCTTCAAAAAGTTTGGATCGTGAACTCCAAGAAGAAGCTAAGAGGCGGACTCAGTCTAAAGTTCTAATCAATCCTTTCATGGTTGATAAGGCATTAATAAAACTTGATGATAGCTTTGTTTATATGGTTTTCAATGAAAAATGGCGAGAAATTGGATCCTTGCATTTGAAGGTTGAAAATTGGTCTTACAAAGCACATTCTCATCCAAAGTTCATTGTGAGTAATGGAGGTTGACTGTCGATAAAAAATTTACCTTTGCCTTTATGTACTCGTCCTATTTTTGCAGCCATTGGAGAAAACCTTTGGGTCTAGTTGGTATTTCTTCTCCTACTCTGAATTTTTTTCTTGCTCCGAAGCTCATATTGAAGTTAAAAGAAATTTGTGGTTTTTCCCAACTGAAATTGATGTTAAAGGTAAGATTAATGGAAATTTTCACCTTAGACTTGATGATATTTATCCATTAGACCCTCCTTCTATCCTTCAAGTCGAGTTATTTTTCAAAGATGCGAGATTGATTGAAGTTAAGTGTGATGAAGAAGCGCTTGAGGTTTCAAATTTTGTTTTAGAGGGTGATATCATTCTGTTAGACAAGGAACCAGTTTTGCTCCAGCTTCGAATGAGGTGGATCCGCTTCCTCTAAGGAGCCTTAATAATCCTATGGAAACCGCAATTAGTACTCCACAACCCATCGACTTTGAGAGCAGTAAAGGGGATGTGAACATAGAAAGTTCTCCTTTTCTTTTTATCCAAAAGAAGCATCCATCCGCAAAGGAACATTGAGTTCAATTCAGATGTTTGGGAGGAGTCATGTACACGTCTCCTATTAGTTGATTCAACCAGCAAACAATACATATCCTTTACCTTATAGTTTGAACTTCAGTCAATCAATCATTAAAGTATCGGGTTCAAATATTACTTTTGTAAACGAAGTTTATAGCCATCCACCTCCTCAAGACGCTCCTTCGAGTTACAATTTTGATGGAGATTCAGATGTTAGTTTAACTAGTGAGGATATTATAGATTCTCTAGCACAAGATGATCTTGTTGAGGAGACTCCAAAAGTTTGCTTTGCAGATGGTTTTGATACTTTGTTTGAGAAAGGTAAAAATATTCAAGCAAAATTGTCTCCCAAAATTACGGCCAAGTTCTCTGCTTTGAAAAATGTGACTTTTAGATGGAATCAATTCCTCCTCATTTTCCTTTTTTTTTTTAAACAAGAAACAAGCCTCTTCATTAAGATAATGAAATGAAATTAATGCTCAATGTACAAGAGATACTAAAAATGAAAGGACTTAGGATCAGCAGGTACATCCAAGTATCTCAACTAGGTTGACACCCCTTTAGCACTATCATCATCTTCAAGAACTATAATAATCGTGAACTTAATCAATACAATACAGCCGAGACATATAAGTTCATAAAGCAAAACAAACACTAAAAGTTTAAGGCAACCTTAATTCAATTAAACAATGCATTTCAAAATAAAATACTGAAAGAATAATGCTATTGTCATCTGAGAAAATTGCAACCAGCCCTAACTCCTAGAAGCAGCCATTTGAAACAGCAACATTAGTGCTCTAGGGAGACGAAAGCGCGCCAATTCAAGCTAATATCTTGGCAGGAGAGGAAAGCGTGCCAATTCAACATTACTACTCTTGGCCATTCTAGGTTACATGGATTGATCTAACCCCATCACATTTGGAGTAAAGAGAGGAATAAAACCCCAAGATGAGCTCTTCAATTTCACAGTAGGATCTGGTTGGGATTCCTTGATCATTGATCAATTCTGCTATCAAATTCTTCCTCTATTTTGCAGCTAGGAAACGATGGAAAAAGGCATTGTTTTCATCCCCCCAAATAGAGCCCATTTAATTTACTTTTCTGCATAAGATTTCTTTCATCCATTTGGTAGATTGCCAATAATTCTGCTTTCAATGCTACCCTTCATCATCGGCCAATTGGTCTCTCCTTCCAATATTTTTCAATAGGAATTCTTCTCTGCTTTTCTTCTTTTTCTCATAATCAGCTAGTCATTTTTTATGGTTGTTTTGATCCTTCTTAGTTTAGAGAAAATTAAGAAACTGGCCAACCTTGCTGCTCATCCATTTCAAAGGATCTCTCAATCAGCCTGCAACATTCCTTGATATTCAGCCAGCTATTACAAAATCGAAATGGAGTTGGCCCCCATTCAAAAGCACCACTTCAAACAAAAGGGGAAAGTGATCGGACATGATTCGCATTGGTCTAGCCACTCTTGAATTCTCAAAAGCCTCTTCCCCCTTATTAGATACAAGGAATCTATTGATAAGTAACTTAGAAACTACTTCACCTTCTCTAAACCATGTGAAACGGCCATTTGAGAAAGGAATTTCCAGTAAATTGTTTTCGCCAATGAATTTGTTAAAATTTCTCACGTCTCTTGTTGCTCTTCCCATGGGAAACTGCTCATTTCTTCGACGTATACTATTGAAATCTCCACCAATGCTCCAAGGCTCAACACACATATCGGCTAGGGAAGACAATTCAACCCAAAGTCTTCTTCTTTCTCTATAATCAGTGGGGCTGTAGACATTTGTTATCCAGCACTGCTTTTTACAAATAGTCAAGCACTTAATTGTCAAGGAAAATTCAGCTTTATAGGTATCTATTACAGAAGTCTTTCCTTCATCCCACATTGTTAGGATACTTCCCGATCCTCCTTTAGCTTCCCACAAAGGTCCATCCTACATCTTTTGAACCCCATAAGCTTTTTATGAAGGCTCTATCAATGCTGTCTCTTTTTGTTTCCTGAATTAATACTATATCCGGGTTAATCTTTTTCAAAAACCTTTTAAGAGTCAATCTCTTTGATTGTTCACCAAGTCCTCTTGTGAATATTCCATGAAATGATCTTCATTATGGGTAACCCAAAGAGATTGGTGGTTCTGTCCAGGAATTGAATTATTTTTGTGGATTTCTCGTATTTATGAGCCTAAGCCTAATTGTTTTGTTTGAAATTGCATTTTTCTCCTAGTAATTTTATTCTTGGAAGCGACAGTTTAGAAACTGGTTTGTTTTGTGGTTTGATTCTCGCACTTCCAGCCTTATTGGTCTTCTCACCTCGACGGCTCATTGGACTACTATCAGCTTTGGCTTTTTAGTTTATGTGCTCTCTAGTTTTGCTTTTCTTTTTGGAGCTGGTTTGTTAGGTTTTAAGAGATTAAATTTTTTTTTGTCTTCTCTTTGAATCCCAGTAGTTCTTTTTTCCTTCTTTTGTTTTTTTTTTCAATTCTCCTTTCTAGTTATTATAGTTTGAGCATTAGTCTCTTTTCATTTTATCAATGAAAAGTTATGTGTCCTTTTCAAAAGAAGTGGGATCCCCAACCGTTTGATGGGTTGTCAGGTGTTCCGACAGTTGCTGAATTGTGGCCACCATCTATCGAAGTCATTTTTCAATGCATGATCTGCTCTGCAGAGCATAAGGTTCTATGTGTCATTTTTAGATATGTCCATTTAACCCATAGGACCAGGGCCAAGGCCCCGCGCAGACCATACCCGATTGCACGGAGAATGGGGACGAAGTGCAGAACATTTTTCCCCATTGGCAATACGGGGCCAGGGACGGGGATTATATTCCCCGACCCCGACCCCGCCCCCGCCCAAGTATATTATAATGTGTGTGTGTGAAATGTTATTAAAAAATATAAATAAATCAATATCCTGTGCTTTATAAAAGCCTTCTCCGGCATCGGTCTTGCAATCATTCTATTAGCCTCTTCTGATGCTAAGATATTTTTTTGTCAATTATAAATCAATTCTCCGTTTCCGTTGTTTGGAGCAAATTGCTTCTACTTTTTTAGATTGATTGATTGAAAGCACAATCGCATAATTGAAATAAAAAGAAAATCGAAGTTTAACAATATTTTCTCTATACTATTAAAAGAACTTTCATCGATGAAGTTTATAGCCAAAACAATGACTGGATTTGGTAGTAATTCTTCACTCTAAACTACAAGATAGATGATCAATTGACAAGCCATTTTAGACAACCAAGGAGGCGTTTCTTGCAACACATTAATTCATTTTTTATGATAATATAAAATATCATAAACCAAATAGAGAGAATTTAGACCACCCTACCTCGATTCAGTTGATTCACGACTATACATATCAATTATGAGTTTCAACTCCCGATTAACTTCTGTTAAATCTTGAACCTGCATCAACGTTTAGAAACGGATGTTATAAATACCAAATATTTTGTAAATTACAAGCAGTCGGTTTAATCCGTCCATGAATCTGATCAGGTGGTGTGATGAATCTGATCATTCAGGTGGTTTGAAGATAGCACACTTTAATCCGTCCATGAATCTGATCATTACTCTTGGCATATTAATCCACAAAAAAAGGACTCATTAAATAAAAATTACACCCCATGCATATTCTGAAATAAGAAACAGACATTCTTCATAACTTTTCCATTACCTAGGAAAAGATGGTTGAAGGATAACTTAAAACCTAAAATACGCTAACTACTTAATTTTTCCACATCAAGTGGTTAATGCCTATTCACCTCTTTTAGAAACATTTTATGGAATCAAATCAACAAAATATTACTATAATTATGAAGTTTCAAAGCTAACACCTCATTGCAGAACTAGTTACAGAGTTAACCTTAGTAACAAAAAGAAAAACATATGGCTCAAATGGCACACAAGACACACAAATGCTACCATGTCAACCCTCTCAAGCCCATTATCCAAAAAACCTCACTATCACTACCTGTTCTTAAGATTTCTATCTTTAAAGGCAAAGAAAGGAAAAGAAATTTTTGTCAGAAAAGTTGATTATACCGTGGCTTCCAACTTCTGTATCTCTGCAATTTGATCCTTGGATCGAGATGACAAACTTTCACACTCCATTTCCTGTATCAGTCCAAAAGAAATGATGTCAGCATTCAACCCCTTTTCAAGTCGAGCATAATCAAACTCTCCCTACCATTCTATCAATAATACTAGAAAGAGATTGCATGTCAGCCCGCACAGAATGGACATCTGAAGCAGCTTCTTTGTATTTGTGTAACTGACTTTGCATAGAGCCCATTGCTTCTGGAAACGAGGAAACCAATGCTCTAAATTCTGAGATGATTTTTTTCCTTCCTGAAGAAAAAGCAATCCATCAGAATGGAAATGGCACTAAAAATCAATGTGGAGGGCAATATATATTCTATGATCTGAGAAAAGCATTAAACACCATCCAACCTGGTTCTTTCAATACTTCAACCATCTTGTTCTCAATTGACCTTTTTTCATCCTTTTGTTTCTGAATCAGCATTTCCAGATCATTAATCCTAGTATCAGAGACAGTGGATGATCTTCTCAAGACATCAAGTATGTTATTTTTAATATTCAGTTCCTTCTCCTTCCATATAATGCTATCCTTCTCATCCTGAATTTGGCAGAAACTGTGTTAACTTCAAAGAGAAAAACAACAGAATAAATGACAGATTCAGGCATTAATGCAACTACCGACCAGTTTACAACCTGTAGTTTCTCAAATAAAGCCTGCTGCTCGTTTACTTGCGATTTTAAATTTTCTATTCGATCTCTCAATAAAAGATATGATTTGGAAGATGAAATGGACTTCACACTCTTCATAGTATTCTGTCAAAAAGGCAAACAGAATTGTAAATCAGATCCTAAATGTGGTAAACCCTTGTGATAGGATTTTCAGACTATATAAAAAAATAAAATAACTACAATTAGGAAACAGGCAACTGAAAAAAAGACCACGTTTAAATAAGTTCCAACCCGGATATCAGATAACTGTCGAAGCATTTTTAGCCGTCCTTCATGTAGACTGTTTAATTCTGCCAGTCGATCAACTGCTTGGTCCTGTAGAGCAGCATTAAATCACATTAGTAACTAATGTCTTATTATTTCTCAAACAAGAAGAGGAGGGGAAAACCTAAAGTTTCAAAATGAAACCAAAACGAGGAAAGGGGGAAGGGAGGGGGGAGGAGTTACCTTCAACTCTTTGAGAGAAGACTCCATATCCCGCAGATCTTTTTGTTTATCTCTCACCTTACCACTGCCAGAATGTTTACCTGCTAGATTCAAAACAGGAAATCCAGCCTTTTTTGCGGCATCATGTTCAGCTCTAAGCTTCGTTAGCTTGGAATTGCTCTCTTCCAGTTCAGCCACTGCACTCTCCAATTCCACTTCATAACAAATAAAGAGAAAAATGAAACAACAGAAAATCCGGCAGATAATGATTTTTTATTTTAAAGAAAACAATAATAATAAGAAATAAATAAAAAATATTCTCCTTCGGATCGAAACCCCTGTATAATGTTGCACGACATTCCATTTTTCATTTCTTTCTTTTTTCTATTTTTCTCTCTCTCTCTCTCTTTTCTTTTTTGCTGATAGGAAACAAAATCCCTCATTCCTCAAATAAAATTCTAAGAAAGAAGAAAACCCCTGACAAAGTTGTGAAGTTCTATGATGAGACCCCAAATTGAAAATGTGGGTTCTTTTAATAAGAAACTGGGAATTGTATCAATAAGGGATTGATTAAACAGATGATTCCAAGAGATGCAGAATAATTCACTAAGATGACACAAACACAACGGCACATTATTTTCTAGAAATCTAGGACACGACTATTGAAGTATATATTTTTTTAAAATATAAATAATTTTTATACAATGTCAGAAACTACACTTGATCTCGTGCATCTATATGCTTAAAAAAGATGAGTTTCACGTGTTTTGCTCATAAAGTTTATTGTTTTTTTCACATCATTGTTTGAGTCAATTTATTATGTCTAACAAGTGTTCGACTTGTATTCACTCTATACAACTAGCATTTGACATATGTCTATTGTGCTAACAAGTGACCAACATATGTTCAACAAGAGACAAACACGGATACATAAACCAAATTGAAGTGTTAGTGCTTCCTAGATGTCTATCGTACCTTTAACACACCTACAGTACTCCTTACTTACTTGGTCCTCCTCTCTCTGGTGGGATATTTGTGGGCTTGGTTTTTTGTATGCTCTTGTATTTTTTTTTTTCCTTAATTTTTTCTCAATGAAAGTAGTTTCTAACCAAAAAACAAAGAAAGAAAATAACATTCCTACAAGTACCTATCTTTTCATGAATCACCCTCCCCTTATTTGTGGGGGAATATTCTCAAAAAAAAAACAAAAAAAAAAAAAAAGAAGAAGAAGTTGTTTTAAAGCAACCTACAAAAATCTCATAAAACTAAACCACCATGAGGTAAATCCTATTTTAGCAATTGATTATTAGACTCATGCTTGAAGATCAATAGAGGTATAAAGGTGTAGAAGATAAATATGTTTTGGACTACTGAAGGAAAGAAATAAAATAATCTTTCAAGGAGTTTTGAGGAAAAATGGTAGTTGATTCTTTTCAAAGCCATCTCTTAACTTTCTTTTTTATCATACTTCATTTTATATTAACACCAAATAGAAAGGTTCATTTCTGTAATACCAACTGAAACTTTGTTTTCTAATCTCAGTTTGCTTGGTTTCAGAGCACGCTATTCTAACCTCTAATTTCTATTCCATGATTTTCAATAAAGTTGTTTTTATGAATAAGATAATATATTAATGACATAGATAAATACTGAAATAACTCATGTTTCATTTCTCATTACATGTTCAATAATTATACCAAAAAAGTTATAATGATGTATAAGTACCAAAAGTGATCCAACCAAATCGCTTAAAATGCTAGGGGAACCAAGTTACCAAAAAAATCCGAGTATTGTTTTTTTTGACATAAAAGGTGTAGATTCGATAAAATGTATCTATCATGTGGTTCAACAGCAAATGATAAATCATATGAAATGTCCAGAAGTTACCTTTTAAAACTTTTAGCTCAGCTTTAGTTTTTGCATTCAAGTCTCGGTGATTTTCCAATTCTTTAGCCAATGCCTTCTGCTTAAACAAAAAATCCTTTACTCTCAACCTCATATTCCTTGCTTCTTTAACCAAGTCACCGGATGTCCTATCCCTGAATGAATCTAACAAAACAACCAATATGTACAGAGACTAAGCAAGAAACCAAATGGAACAAAGAATGATAGCAGATAAAGATCATCACATAAGCATCCACGTTTTTTTATTCATACCATCTTTTGGGAGCTCATTCAACAATGTGGCATGTAAACCATCCTTCAGATACCAGAGATTTTCAATAGACGCTTCTATATTTCGCTCAATGGTTTTGGTCTTCTCGCATGGTGATTCTGTTTCTTCTTCCATGTGCTTAGAGGAACTATATGTTGAGGAACTTTGAGTAGCACCTGTTTCTGCAAGCCGACTAAGAACAGCATCTTCAAAGCTAGCCAAAGATCCATCTACAACATGATTAAGAAATGTTTAATGTTCATAAATCATAACTAGCAAAAGAATGGGACCAAGATATGAAAAATAAGCAGAGATTCTTTCCGTTAAAAAAGCAAGAAACCAAAGGAACATGCAGATTGTCTTTGTTACTCGAACATCTTATAACAATTTTAAGAGCTCTAAGTTGACTAAATACAACAGGAGTATAATTACAAGAGAATTGAAAAGCATAAACCAAGCAGCATGAAAATAATATAGGTTTAGAACCACACCCCAGCTTGTGCACTTCCCTTCAGAGAACTTCGTGTTTTTTTTTTTTTTACGATGTACTATTACCAAAGAGAGTTATAGAAGCTCTCCAATTAACCTTAAGAAAGACCCTATTATTTCTTGTTTCTTTCTATCGCAATTTTTTGACATTTACAGCCTCGCCCTCATTCTTTAAGACTGGCAGGCTGTTATTCATTAGTTTTGTTGGGAGGGGACCTTCTCATCCCCTGCCTGTAGGCTTTATTTCTTTTGTCTTCTAATATACCCTCATGTTTCCTTCAAAGAAATGTTGCCCAGTTCACTAGTTCACTTAAGAGGCATTTTGTCAAGAATCTTGGCAACCTCATTCAGAATATGCATGATCTCATGACAACCTAAATAATTTTATCAATGATCTGTAACACTGCGAATTTCGAGTTCCGTAGATACTGGGAAAGGAAAAATACATCCAGAGGAACACAAGCAGGTCATATAGGGAAGCTACAATTGTTGATATTGTGTTTCAGAACTTCATTATAAGAACCAACTAAAGAACTTAACAATAAATGGAAGCACTTTATCACACCAGAGAGACAAAGATAACATAATCAGTCCAAATAAAGGATAAAAATCCTCACCTGCAGCAGCTATAGTAGGTTCGCCATCCTGCTTGCTCCTCCACCTCCTCATACGGACAGAAGATGTTTCCAATCCATTAACAAGCTGTTGCAAAATGGATAAACTTATATCTCAAGCAACGTGCAAAAGATCGTGTGGTATGTCTAGAAGATGACCAGTGATAGTTATAACACATACCTCTTCCCAACAGTTTTTAACCACAGCCACTGTCATATCATATGGCTCTTGTTTCTCCTTTAACTGAGCATATTTATTCTGAAGAGATTTGTACTCTACCTTCTGAATCTCTAACTTCTGTATGAGCTTCTGATTTTGGTACTGAAGAACAGCAACATCAAGCTGCAAAGGAAAGCGGGGAATATTAGGACCTAGTTTTCAATTTCTTAAACAGTAGTATGCACACAGACCATGAAAAAGACCATCATTTCCTTTGGTGTTATCAGTTCACTCATTGGATGCAGACATTATGTTTAAGGGGTCTTTCCTTAATTCATAAATTAATAGCATGTCGTGTTGCTATTGCTTTTTTTTCTCTCTCTCTACTGGAAACAAATTAAGTTGGTAGAACTAACAAAAATCTAACTACATATTCATTATGCATTTTCCCATCTACTAATGAAATTTGATGAGGACGGAGTATTCTTAACAACAAATGAAATCATTGAGGGAACAAATGCCACGGATATTTAGAACATAACAAAGTTTTGCAGGAGAAAATTTTTGTAAAGAAAATAAGACTTTGTGTATGAGATGAAAATCCAGATAACTGCACTAATAAGTAATGACCGTAAAAACTTGGAAAGAAACCCGAAGAATGCACCCACAAACCACCACTGATGAAACCCAGCTTAAAAGAGTTAATATAATGTAATTAAAGAAAACATGAAATTACTGAAAAACAACTCATAGTTCAAAATTTCCAAACATGTAACAAAATGAACTTATACCAAGCTTAGCACACTTTTTGTTTTTTCAAAAACATAAACAAAAATATATATATAAACTAAACAAAAAAAACAAATATTCCCTAGTATAAACAAATAGAATGAATTAGAACTCAAGTATCCATTAGATATTCAAAAGATATATCCAATGTTGAGAATCCTAAATACAGCAAAGTTGAGGAAATAAAACTTCGACAAAATTCCACAAATAAACAGAACCCACAAACCTCTTCCTTGCTTATTCCTAAATTGCACATGGATGCCCAATAAAGAATGTGTTAATTATTTATTGTCCAACAGTATTTTTCTCACACGCATGTGAGGGGCATACAGAAATGTGGACATATTTCTACATGCATGGGAATACAGACTGCGGCATACTGGTTGTCTTCTTTTCTTTTCATTTTTTTCTTTAGTACAAAGCCATACAGGTAGTCCTCTAAATATCCAGTTTTATGAAATGTTGGAAACTATGAAGAGATTAACATGACAAAATCAATGACAGTGAAAATTACATATTTGTACAATGCAATGTTCATGATATAGATATATAAAGAATGCTAATTCTTGAATTGTATCAATTACAAGAATTAAGATTCTTCTGAATTATTGTATACACTGCAACACGTGATTCAATTGGGGGGAGAAAGAAAAACACCAATATTTGGAATTTTTTCATTATTCAATACAAATAATAGGTTGCTTTTCCCGAATCTCAAGCCACATCAGAGAGAATGTATTCAAAATCAATTTGGATTTTCTTGAACTCCATACACCACTCAAGATAAGCACAAATCATAAGTCATTAATTAAAAATTCTCGTACATAGAACCAAAAGTTCATGATCTTTTCTTCTCAGAAGATGACTTTCCTTCTCGGAAGATGACTTTCCTCCAAATTCTAACAGAAACCAACAGAAATTTACAATGATTGCATTAGACTAGGAAGACATAAAGTCCTGACACTGGGATTCGTAAAAGGAAGATGGCAACAAATAAAAATTAAAAATCCAATATCTCTAGTCAATACGAGCTTAAGGAAAAATAATAACTAAACATGCAAAGTTGTTCAATAAACGTAATAATCTATACTGAAACCGCTGGGCAGGATGGACTACACAGCCGAATATCGAAGCACAATAAGTTCGAATCAGTTAGAAACTAATTAACTGAATGACCTTACCTTTTTGTCCTCGGAAATGGGCAAGAAGGGCGCTTTCTTGGCAGTAGCAGCCGTTGGGGATATGGTGCTAAAGTGACGCCGCTTTCTATCTGATTCGACGGTGCTCCCCATTGCCCCTGATACAGGCCACAAGAGCCAGCCACCAGGTCCACTCACATAACACCTCTTCAAAAATTGAATACGCACCTGAAAACCCTAATTCAGAGGATCACCCTTCTGGAAGATTAATTACCGTTCACTACTCCAATCCAAAGCCCTCCTCAAGAAAATCCTAGAGCTAACAAGGTATTTGCACGAAGTTGGGCTTATATACTCAGTCTTGAAGCAACAAAAACCAATAAAAAAATATATATATGATCGATTCAGCCGCTCAAACCCTAGTTAAGGCGAAAACCTGTAAAACGAATGAAATTCCAAAAACCTCAGCTCGGAGGAACGGCTGAATTTGTGGGGCGTAACCTGGGTCTGGTCTGATGCGCCCTTGTGCTCCCACTTTGTGCTTGTTCTATGGAAGGGGGGGGGAAATGGCGAGTTGTGTGGGTGCTGTGGCAGTGCCAAATTTCCGATGGCGTCGAAATTTTTGAAAGATATGGGGGCACTTCCGGAAAGTGGAAATTCTATCGGCAACTGCAAATCACCCATTGGAATTTGTCGTCGCCATTTATTTATACTCGTCAATATTTTATACAAATCCGTGCTTTCCAGTATAAATTTATAGTTAATTCAAGTGTTTTGCCCTTCGCTTCACTTCTATAAATATTAATATTTTGCCTTTGTAAAAATAATAATATTATTATTATTATTTTGTGTAATTGGTTATAGTGAACGTCGTTAGTTACGGTTTGATTTGTTCAACAAGTTGTGTAATTTTTCATGAACTGAATTGGCCATTTTTTTAAAACAACATTTTGTCATTATATGTAGTTACAATTTTATTCTTTCATGTAAAACAAATTAGATTTTTAATTAGTAATTATTGTATTTTATATATTATCTACATAAGGACATTTAAGATTTTGAGTAGATTTTCCATCTAAATTTGAAGATAGTTTTTTTTAGAACAACTACTATAGGAATGAAAGATCAAACCTCCAACATATAGATAAAAAAATCATATTAATTACCATCGAGTTAAGCTCAATAGTTAATGAGTACTCATAACATCAAATTATGGTTAAATTATCTCATAATTATGGTTAAGTTGCACATAAGAGTAAAAAATAAAAATAAAAATGATAATAGCAAATAGGCCAAAAAAGGAAGAAGAACAAATAAATTTAAAACTCAGTCGGCCTGCCCTTATTGAATGGCATAAACGAAGAACCTGCTTCACCACTGTTTTATTGCTTTTCAAGCATCGCCTATTTTATCTATCTAATTTGCTATCTATGGATTCATCGCCGCTTTAATACTAGAATTATCGCAACCCATCAAAAGTAGTGATCTCACAAGCCAAATTATATACACAACAAATTCCATTGCGACCTACTCATTATACTTGGGAGAATGAAAATTGGAAGTGAACAGAGACGATATCATATCAATGCTATTATTCATCTTTATTCGTCAACTGGTGCCTTTTCTTTTGCCCAACCTCAACAAGCAATGTCAAAAGTGCCTCGCACACCTGAGATGCATCTGCTTCGGACGTGTCATCATTGAGAGATGAATATACCATCCAGGCATGGTCTAGCTTACGTTTTGGACGCACCACAGTGGATCCGGGGACTTCAGCATCACGGCATGTTACAAGTCCGTCACTCTTCTCGCGGTAACGGATCTGCAGCAGCTGGGCGCAGGCTGCCATTGCAGCTCCCAGGGGAATCACTACAGGGAGTTTTGCAGCTTGAGCAGTAGAGAGTGGGGCTGGTAATTCTGCATGAGCAACACGAGACAAGGTGGCCATAACAGCAGGTGAAATGCTGGCTTCGGTGTGGAATGATACCACAGGGAGTTCTGCTGGCAAGTGGTGCTGCATTAAAAAAATTTTCCTCCTCTCATACGTTAAATCTTCGAGAGCTTGCATGTCTCCCTAGATAGAAAGCAAACAAATCATCTATAATTTTTTTTTCCGTTCAAATTTCAAGTACGCATTTGGAGTCTAAGCTATACAAATCATCGTTCTAAAAACATTGATAAAAGAGGGCTCCTGCTGTTTGAAATTTCTTCTTTTAAGTAATAGTTAGGCTAGCAAATAAGAACGAGAAGCTACAGCCAAAGAACAAGAGATAAATGTGATGTTATATAAAGCCCATGACATACAAACAAGATAGCTAGAATATGCATTTATCTGACAGAGAGGAAGTTTTTTATTAAAAAACATCGATACTTGTAAAGTAAGCTGCAACTTCAATTCGCCATAAATTTAGGAATTTTGCCAATAGAGAGGGAGTCCATATTTGCATATTTTCTATGAAAGAATCTCCAAAACAATTTGCCTTCGCATACCTTGATCACTTTACAAATCAAAATCTCCATAAGCTTCCGTACGTTCACATAGTCACCAAGCTGTCCTTCCCGCAAGATATCAGATGCTATTGGACTGCCGCCGTATGGACTTTGAGCTAATGCCAAGCCCGCAACCTTTTCTCTCAAATCAGACCAATACAATGATAAGGCAGCTGCTGCATCTACTCCCCCTTTGCTGTGCCCAAGAATTAATACACGTTTTCCCGAACCCCAATATATTTCTTCAACGTAGTCTTTGATCTCTCTTGCATTTTTCTCCACTGACGCCTGATTATAGATTTTTTATTGTTTAACATGATGGGAAGAGAAATACAGAAAGGTAAAAAATTCAAAGCAAATAAAAAATACCTCGCTATGAATCTTGGCAATATGACATGCCAGACCCATCTTTGAGAATTTCGTTTTTGTATCAACAAAATACAATGGTCCATGGTTGCTGAAAAGGCCTATCAGTTACATGTATTACAGCGGCTGAACCAGGTAAGTATGTTTTCAAGCAAACCACAAAAGCATCTAAAGAAAACTCAATGTTTAAAGAAGTGTTCCCTTACCGCATATTAATATTCAATTACAACAAAGAAACCTGGGATTTAAAACTAGATCTGGCATAAACTAGATCTGGCATTGTCAAATCACAATTCAATTTTGACACTTCTATAATTAAACTTTGTTCCAGAACCTCAAATTTTTTTAGATTCAATCTTCTCACTTTTAATTCAACATCATGAACAATTTAAGTTCTGTGTTTCCGAATCTAGGATTTGGTGACCTTGCCTTGATGACCAAAAACAGAGTTATGAGATATAGTTCCCCATGAGATAACGTGACTTTAAGTCTACAATACTGTCCTTGGGCACTTAAAAAGAATCAGAGTTCATAACAGGCTTAACACAAGGTTGCAACTTAGTTTGACCAAATGATTCAGAGATGCCCAATTCACATGCACTGTCAAATATCAACTAACAAAATTAAGTAAATAGCAAAATTTACCTGGAACCAGCAAGTAAACCACTGAATTAGGTAATCTGTGAATACCATGCCTGACAAAAAGAGATGTGAGGCCACGATGTATTTATGCAGATAACTAGTAGAAAAGCAATGGCAGCTATCACTCATAGTACCTGATGTCTTCCAAAATTTCCACAAACCTCTCAGTTCCATCTTCAACCGGCGGCATTCCAGATGCACTTTGAAGCCATCCTATATCATCTGCAGATCCGCGTACTGTCCTCAGAGCCCGATCAATAAGGCTGAATGAGATTGAGCATTACAAATGAAACAAACAAAAGAAAGGAATTAAGTTATATGTACCAAACTAAACAAAGTTTAGCCCACACCTAAGATTCCCATTGGGTATATGTATTTCAGTTTAACAAAACAATACCCTTGAAAAATTGACATGCCATTCCGACCAGTATTATTTGACAATTGGAGACCACCATTGTGGCCAGATGACTCTTCAACTGTGGTCCTTGAAACTTCAGTATGTACAGGTGGAGCTTTGACTGCAGGTTCACGTGGTTCAGAAGTTATTGGTTGTGTAGCACTAGACTTTTGATTTCCCCTGGTTCTGGATGGCGTTTCTGCAGGCTCTCTGGAAGAAAACATCACTAATTCCTCTTCGTGTAAAGCAGAATTCCTAGGTTCTCTAAGGTCAGGGTCAACTGAGACCAAATCACCATAAAACTGTCAGAAAATTAGTAAGAATGCCATGGAAATGTAAAACAGTGGTCAATATAAAAAAAGTAAGACATAAAATCATTAGCACTTCTAGAGCCAGGCTTGGTTAAATTGAAAACATCATAATAACCATTAATAAAAAGGTAATGAGCAAAAGAAACTATAAAATAACCATAGAAGTAAAAACACAGAAGAGAATGAACCAGAAAATAGAGAATTATTGTAAATACAAAATAATTTTAGAAAAGGGCACACACGTACAGGCAGGTTGTAGAAGGTTCTAAGAGTCAACAAATCAACAATCAGATGAGCAAATTTTGAAAAGGTTTGTAAGAGTTTCAAACCGATGGAATAATTTACACATGCACAAGCAGGTAAATTCAAGAGTGACCTAAGATAAAGGTAGTTGAAGAGATGAAAGACAGTAAGAGAAACACGAAAGAAACGGAAAGATAAATACCCGAAGAATCAGAAAAACAGCTAGTAAAGTATGAAGTTGTTTGTGCCACATAAGAAGCAGCCTCGTTGAGAACTGGTACAGAAGTAAATAGCTGAGGAATAAGGCCCTCAATCAAACCATCATTCTCTTCCTGAGAAAGAGGAATTGTTCAGAGGCTATATATTTATATTATATTATATATACACACATGTATATATAAAGAACACATAGTTGACAGTTACTTCCACCCAGAATTAAATAATTTTTGTCAAGGATATTGACCATATCTGTGAACTACAGGGTAGTAAGTTCCAATAGCAGACAATACATCAACCACCAAAAATTCAGCATCAAGTAAAACAAAGAAGGACCATATAAATCAGCCAGAGAGGTCATCATAAGGATGAGCATTTTATCATGCTTAAATATAAACAACAGTCGTATGAACAAAACAAGCATTCCCAACTCTACATTTATATTTGTGGAACATTATTTTACGAGGGAAAAAAAACAATTAAACCATCAGGTAGAAGCAAAATATTTCAGACTTAACAAAGGAGGTAAAAAAGATGCCAACAATTATTGCATTTCTATCAGACTTCTTGAAAATGAATTATATGTTATGCAAACCGTTTATGATGTTTCATAAATGAGATAATAAGTTAATTTTTCAATTATTAATTTCTCCTGACATTAATTTCGAGAAGGAATTATGATGCCAATGGTCCAAACCTTGATTCCAAGTAACTCACTCATCCATCAATAGAAATCCCACATTTTTCCCCTCAATACTTATCTTCATTTTTTGCCCTTGCATTAAGTTATATCAATTTTTACGGGAAACGAACTTCCATCAACTATGAAATATCTTCTGCTTCCAAATTTCTGGTTTCTATTATTTCAGTAAGTGTACCATTTCATACAATTGTTTGGTTCTTCAATTCGAAGTTTCAAAGCCTCATAAACTTTTAAATCAATTAAGAAAAGCGAACAATGAAAAAACATTCCTAAACCTACCGACACTAAACTACCATATCAACTGATTATTTTCTAAACGGCAAAAATAAATGCAATAAACTCCTATAAACTAAACGATCTCGCGCAGATGACAATATTACGAATTCACAAAATCTGCAACTTCCCTCGGAATTAAAAGCATAAAAATGATACAAATTGCAGCGCACAGGAAAACTAGGACGATTCACATAATGCATAACTTACCACTGATGGATTGCGTGATTCCCCTCGTTTCGTAATCCCGCTCTCCCTCATCCTTGAGAAGTGCGCCTTCGTCAATTAACCGATTGATTTGGGCTGAAGAAGTGAAACGGAATCAACGGATGAAGAAATCTAAATACTATTTCGGAACAAACGAATTGAATTTGAAATTCAGTTCGACGATACACGAATTATGACGCAATGGAAACCACAAACAGGTGAAGGATCAAGATTCAAGACTGCCGTGAGGCTAATGATTTACGTGGGAGGTAAGTCATGGATTGGAGGGGCCTACGCTGCTCGAGTCTGGGAAATTATGTCATCCTAAAAAAAATAAAATTGAGTCGTTAATGGTACTTTCGACGTCTGTCCCCGTTTGTTGGCGAATTCGTACCATTTTATTGTGCATGATTTTCTTAAATAATAATTTTATTACTAGGTGTGCAAACATGTCTCGTATCTCATAAGCTTGCATTTAAGGTTTTTTTTTTTTTAAATCTCAATTCGTTTAGGTCGATTTGACAACTATTTCATTTGTTTAGTTTTTATTTTAGAAAATTAAGCTTATGCTCTCCATTTCTCACCATCATTGTAATAATCAACTGCCAGATTTCGTTGTTGTGTCATGGTAATCTCACTGCCTTGAAAGCAAATTTCAGCACGATCTCGGTGCTAAATCGCGTAATTCGGTTGCTCCAAGGTTAACATGACTCCCTAATTCAAATGTGTGTTTGCCGAAACTAGGAATGGAATCGACCAGAAAAGAATGTTCAGAACAGTGCTTTAAAGGAGAGGAGATAATGATAATTGTTCTGTCTCCAACCCTATATATATAGGACAAGTGGGAGATTGTTGGGGTTGATGCCCCAAATGTAGTGGTTTCGTAGTTTGTAATTTATTTGTACAAACAAATTATTTATTTAATAAGATAAAGTGTTGTTTTAATGTAGCTTAAACATTAATGTGGTAACATACATGTAGATCATGTTTGAGTGATAACCTAAAAAGTTTGTAGTAGATGGATAAAGTTGGATACCTTATCCTAGTGACACTATAGATACAGCTCGCTTTGTAAGTGTTACAATTATTCTAAAATGTTATAAATGATATGATCCTGATCATTCATATGAGTGTGGTTATCCTATACAAAGAGTTTATATAAGATCGAACCACGAAATGTTTAGGGTTATCATAGATAGTTTGACCTTAATCCTAAGTTAATTGTGAACTCCTACCTATAAGGGCGGTCATTTGATATGCATGGGTGAGAATGGCCAGTTTCGCCGACTCAATATGTCTACCATTTTGGGGGTTCGTCCAAGTGAAGAGTTGGAAACGCAACTACACAAGAAGAAATTCACGCATTCTCGTTATTGGGGTAAGTAGATAAATTGCTTCCATGAGGATTGATTCCGAGTCTTGAACGGTGAGACATCTCATCCTCTCACTAACCAGGGAGGGGTCTGGTTATAGTTAGACTATGACTAATTGTTAATTAGAGGGATCAATGGTACTTGAGAAGTTAGTAACTATAGGGGTAAAACGGTATTTGTGATCCAACTGTAGTTACGAGTAATTTATGAAGGGTCAACTTACGGTTGATTAGTTACACCCAATAGACATAAAAATATATCTACAATGCAAATAGTGCAATTGTCGGTGTTTAGTAAAGTAACCGACAGTTAATGAAGGTTGATTAATTTAATTAGAGAGTTTAATTAATTAATTTCATATTATTGAAGTTTCTAATTTGTATGTCCATAAAGTCTCCTTACTAGCTCAATAAGGGTTAATGAAATAAATAAAAACTAATTATTGCATGTTAAAGTATACATAGGTAAATTATAATAATTATAAAATAACCTAAAGTAGTGATATGCTTCATGCAATTTTATTTCATTGCTTAACATACATAACACTTATATACTAAAGTAATGAAATAATTAATAACATACATCCATCCATACATTAAAACTATATATTATAACACTTATCATATAAATGATGCATGACTATGTTATTAATGCATGCAAATATATATTATAACATTTATATTATATGATGCATGGTCATGCTATAAAACTAAATTATGCAACTATATATTATAACATTTTTAATATAACGATGCATAATCTATGGTGGGATTTTACTATATGGCATACATTATGACATATAAACATATAAAATAAATCATACATCATTTGCATACTTTAAAACAATTATTGAATTGGGACTGGACTCCTACATAATTAATTAAATTAATATAACACTTATATTATTTTAATTAATTAAAAAACAACTAACTATTACAAAGTAATAGTCAATCGGTTCAAAACAGGCGAACGGGATCTTGAACCACACGAATCGGACCGCCCAGCACCCGAACCGCTCGAACCGGACGCGAACCAATTGCAACTCGAACCGAACCGCATGCGAACCAAAAAAAATTCCATCTCAGAGTGTTGCGTTGTGACCTAGTGTTGTAATGCTACGAAAAATTCTTCCATTCGTCGTTCGCAGCGTTGAAACGCTACTGTACAGTTGCGAATTCTCGATTTCCTCCGATTTTGGTCTCGTTTTATCCAAAAATCCACCAAAAAAATCACGAATATCTCAATATCAAAGAAATACATACTCTGTCACAATTAATGCCCAAAAACAAAGGACCCTTACAAACCAGTTTGTAAAAAATAAAAAAGAAAAAAAGAAGAAGAAGAAGAAGAAGATATATCTAAAAAGGTCCAATCCCGAAACATCCAAAAATTGAAACCATTCATAATCATTCATCATATGAAAATAAACATAATGCAACTCACTAATAGATCTGTAAAATCAATTCTTGAACAAAAAAATTGGGACAAAAAAATCACTGCTCTAGTACCAATTAAAGAAACTATGAAGTTCCGTAGCGAAAGCGAAGATCGTCCCAATTTTTATTTTCACATAACAATGAAATAACATAACATACAACATCCATTAACTATCAATTACTCCACTAAAGACCAACAACTACACTCTTTGCACTATAGATATATTTCGATGTCCATTGAATATAACCAATCAACAATGCAATGACCTTTCACAAATTACTCCTAAATACAGTTGGACTAAAATTACCATTTTGTCCCCTAATTACATTTAACTTCTTAAGTACCGGTGACCCCTTTAATGAACAATAGGTCATAGTCCAACTATGACCAAATCTCTATTAGGCCAAGAGAGGGTGTGACACCACATTGTTTAAGCCCTAGAATCGGCCCTCAGGGGAACAATTTATCTACTTACCCAGACGTTAGGGAATGAGTGAATTTCGTCTTATGTAGCTGTGTTCCTAACTCTCCAGTTAGACGAATCCCTAAAATGGTAGGCATAAGTTGGTGATCTGGTCACTCTCACCCATACAAATCAAAGAATCGCCTTCAAAGGCAGGAGTTCACAACTCATTCAGGATTCAAGTCATGTCACCTATGGTCATCTTGGTGAAATGTAAGTCTCTATTATGAACGGTGCTATATAATAAAACTAGTCATTTCATGGTCTGGTCTTATACAAACTCCTTTGTATAAAACACCATCGCTCACATGTCTCTACATAAAGGATTAGAATCAGATCATTTGTAGCACTTTACAACAATTGTAACATCTACAAAGCAGGTCATATTCGTAGTGTCACTAGGACAAGGTACCCAACCTTATCCATCTACTATAGACCATTTAGGTTATCACTTAAACATGATCTACTTACATGTCTCTACATACATGTTTAAGCTACAAAAAAATAACCTTGGATGTTAGTTTATTGGTTTGTGGGTTAATGCTATTAAATATCGAATAAAATATCTCATATTTTATTATATAAAGAAAATTGTTCGTACATTACAATTATAAACTACAAAAGCCATGAGATTTAGGGCATCAACCCCAACAATATTATCTTTCAGGCATGGATCTGTATTATCTAAGGAATAATATTCTAAGACACCTCAAGAAGTTGAGGAAATGAGATGGATCCCTTATGCATCGCCTGATGTATGTAATGTTATGTATTGGACTTGATATTTGTTATGCAGTAGGGATTGTCAGCGCATATCAGTCCAATTCATGATTAGATCATCGAACAACCGTTAAAACCATTATCAAGTATCTTTAGAGAACAAGGGACTATATGCTTATGTATGGGTCTAAGGATTTGATCCTTACAAGATACACTAACTCCGATCTTCAGACTAATAGGGATTTTAGGAAATCCACATCAAAATTAGTGTTCACTTTTAATGGAGAAGCAGTAGTTTGAAGAAGCATAAAGCAAGGTTGCACTACTGACTCTGCCATGAAGACAGATTATGTAGCGGCTTGTGAAGTTGCCAAGGAGGTTGTCTGGCTGAGGAAATTTCTTACTTATCTGGAAGTTGTTCCAAACATGTCAAAGTCAATCTGTAACACCCTGAATTTTGTTTGTAATGTAATTTCAGTACTTTCTATTATTTGAGAACATTTTTTATTTTTTTATTTTTTGGATTTTAAGATACATGAATTTAAATTAGAGTTAATGTCAGAAATTGATTTCATTTTGAATGGGGTTAGTTAAATTCTTTTTTAATTGGAAATTGTGAGGGAAAAAGGGATTAGAAATTTAAGGAAAAGAATAAAATAACATAAGATAAAATATAATAGAATAAAATAAAGTATTTTATTTTATTCTTTTATATACATTATTTTCTTCTTCTCTCCCTCATCCTTCTCCTTAGCAACCAAGACCCCCTACCCTCCCCCCCGTTTTCTTTATTCCTCTTCACATGAACCCTAGCGCCAACCCCGGTCCTGCCACCGTTCATCAACCTCGAAGCGGCGCTGTCCGCCGTCGTTTTATAACTAGTAGAAATACAAGTTATTAAAGCTCAAATAAGTAAAACAATGAGAGAATGTGATGGTAAAATAAGCAATATCATGTCCAAAAGCACTAAACTGAAAGAAATTGCGATCGCAAGCGCCTATCACATAAAAATAGTCAATTTACTTATTTTGTGCAGGAAAAATGTGATGGCGAAGTGAAAATGTGATCCAAAAGAACAAGGCATTAGCGCGCTTGAAGATTGGGATCGCAAGTCATGTGATCGTATGCGATTGTGAGAAGCTTTTTAAAAAGGTGGCAGTATAAAGACTACGCATCAAGGTGACAACATAATAAATCACGATGGGACGGAAAGCTAATAACGGTCGAATCCGAATTTAGTTGACAAGCTATTAAAGTCACACTGTAGCAAGTACACTCAACTTTCGGTGACCAATAATCGGTGCATCAAAACAGGGGAATTAATTTCGCCCATTATTGCAATCATTAGCAAGAAAGACTGTTTCACCTTGAGCTCTATAAATACCGAAGGCTACCAGTGTTAAAGGGTTAACAAGCTCGAAGTTAGTGTTTTTAGAGAGAGTTAATCTATTCACACACATAGTCATACTTAGAGGACGGAGAAGAGCAAGGAGACGAGGAAGCCGAGAGATCATTCTCGGACAACTCGAGAGACTGCTGGAAAGTGTTACAAAGGAGGGAAGGCCAACACTTGCGAGAGCAATAATACACATCGAGAACAGAGTTGGAGTGAAAAATAGCAATGTAAAAGGCCACGGGAAGCAAGACATTGCTTACCGGGCTTCTTATCTCTCAATTCCATTTGTTATTTTGTATTCAACACTTTATTTATAGAAAATGGAAATCTCATTTCAATCTATGTTCAATCTCTCCATATCACGCATGAGTAGCTAAATTTCTGAATGGGTTGAGAAGTACTTAGCTATCATGATTTAAGATTTACATTTTATGCGATCATCTTGTCTTATGTATGCATCATTCACCCTTTAGATATAATTGAGAGAGTAGTCTAAGGATAGAATCTAGACTTGAGAGAGTAAGATTAGAATCCAGGCTTGAGAGAGTAGGATTAGAATCACATAAGCAAGAAATAGAAACTTAGACATAAGTTCTATTGCTATCTACACATTGCATGCGCCCTAGAGATAGGAATGATTGTATGCGGTCACCTTGTTTTATGTGTGCATCATTCATCATTGCATAGACAAGAATAGAGGCTTAGACATAAGTCATATCGACTGTTTCGTATACACATCGCATGCGTCCTAGAAATAGGAATCATGGCATTTTGCATTAAGAAATGACGTGCTGTTATTTGTGTGTAGCATGATCGCATAACTTGTGCACAATCTTAAGGAATGTTAGCTAAAACCCTTCTCAACCCCTTCATCACATACTCATTGTAACTCTACGCTTTTATCAACTCTGCGTTCAACTCCGTTGCATAGGAAAAAACCTTGATCAAAACACTATCCACCTCATTTGTTTTTACTACCGTAATAGAATCAAAGTGTCTGTCGCATATTTACTCAGTAGTCCCTATGTTCGACCCTAGACTTACCAGGAAACCTAGGAAGGTTTATACTTGGGCCTTGTTAGGGAAACTTGCATGTTCATCGCATAACACATATCATCGAAAACTCACATCATAACGCATCATAATTACATGCATCAGTTGTCTGAACCCGCAAGATCTGAATCCGAACGCTAGCCATCAGCTCTTTGTGTCAGGTGTGAGTGCCTCTAGTCGCCAGTCGCTTACTATCAAACCAGTCACGCTGCACCACTCCTTGCGCCCCCATCCACTGTGCAGCCGCCGCTTGTCGTCAGACCCGCACGCCGAAGTTGTCTCTCGCCTTAGTCGCCCTTTGCGCAACCATCTACGCCGCCGCACACCCACGCCGCCAGTCCAGCCATCAATTGCTTCTCAGATCTACTAGCGCCCATCAGTTTTTGCCAGTCGATCACTGTCTCGTGGGTTTTTGCCGGAATCTTGGATTTGGGTAAGATCTATTTTATAAAGTTTTGGGTAAAAAATGGGATACCCATTAAGTTTGGAATGAAATCTAATTTATCTTAATTATATTTTTGGTTTTAGATTTGAGTCTGGGAAACTATTGAAGCGACTATCCAGTGGGTTCGAGATCGTTTTCGGCAAGTGTTTTGATGAGATTTGTGGTTTCTATGGTTATTCTTGAAAACCCACTTGGATTTGGGTAGCTTGGTTTGAAATTAACCCTTTAATCTTAAAATTAAAATTGGTTAACATTTAGGGATTTATCAAAGTATTTTATTCAGGATAAAATAAAGTTTGGATTACTGATCATGTGGACCTAATCTTGAGGTAAGTAATCTTACTACTAAAACTGCCCACATTCTAACAATATAGTTATGATTTACTAAGGATTGTTGATGGTTTGATGTTTATGTATGCCTTGCTGAAATGAGGATTTAAAAGACTAGATGCACATAGAGATATTTGAATGCTAGCATGATTTGAGTATATTATTATTCTACGAGATTCTATTTGATCTGAGGATGATGAGATGTATGTTCATGTCATAGAACCATGTTATGATGCCTATGATGTTGCAATAGTAATAACGTCCTCAGTGTTAATTAGATACCCATTAAAGGTTGTGTTTCCTTCAGGATTCACTAGAGGTGGTGGTTTCCTTTGGGGTCCACCAGAGGTTGTGTTTCCTTTGGGATTCACGAGAGGTGGTGCTTTCCTTCGGGATTCATCAGAGGTTGTGTTTTCTTTGAGATTCACGAGAGGTGGTGCTTTCCTTCGGGATTCACCAGAGGTTGTGTTTCCTTCGGGATCCACGAGAGGTGATAGTTTCCTTTGGGATCCACCAGAGGTTGTGTTTCCTTCGGGATTCACGAGAGGTGGTGCGTTCCTTCGAGATTCACTAGAGGTTGTGTTTTCTTCGGAATTGACGAGAGGTGGTGCTTTCCTTCGGGATTCACCAGATGTTGTGTTTCCTTCGGGATTCACAAGAGGTGGTGTCTCTTTCGGGGTTTACCAGAGATTGTGAGTCCTACGGGACTTACTAGAGGTAGTGGGACAGTAAGATGAAATTCAAATATCCATGTATATATGTGTCCCATGAGAACTAGGGGAGTGCTTACGTCCCACTAGAGGTAGGCATCTAAAGAACATAGATGCCTAGCCTGACCCCAGTAGTGGGGTTACTGAGTGTTTTATACTCATCCTTTCTCATATTGATGTTTCAGGTAAGAGTAGGGATGCACCGGTGAATGACAAGCAGAATCCATGATCGAGCCACTAGGACCAGTTTTAATGCTTGCACTCATGTTTTAAGAATTCTTTTATTATTATTATTATTATTTTTACTTCCGGTCTTGTTATTTGGAAACTTACTGTTAAGCTTTGTTTTCAAACCTATTTATTTTCATTTATGATTTATGGGTACCCTATCATTCGATTTTAATATTTTAATTCAATGGAGGTCTTTTAAATTTACCTTATTTATGTAGCATTTATTTCGCTATAAAAGGGTGTCATTTTAAGTTTCATGCATGCATGTGTTTAGTAACGGCCTAGCTTGAGTCCTAGGGAGTCGAGTCGTTATAGTTGGTATCAGAGCCCATGTTTTGGGTTCTGAAGACTAACTTACAATGTAAGTTTAGATATTCCTTGTGGCCCAGTAATAGATTCCCCGTCATCGTCAGATATGTCCTAATAATGGAAGTTTTTAGTATAAACATGAGATTAATTAATGTATCGTTTCAGTAAACATGTTTTTTTTTGTTTTTGTTGAGAGGGATCCAAAGAAAAAGAGCCAATTCGTGAGTTCATGACAGGACATGGCACCTAAGTTCAGACCAAAAAAGGCAGTTAGAAGAGGGGTTTGAGACCCCCAGGTGCAACATCCACAGTTCAGGATCCTTCCCCTCTAGGGGTGCAAGAAGAGGGAGTCGGTGGAAGTCAGTCTCGACAACTTCAAGTCCACTTATGGCTCAAGTCGATGAAAAAGAAATGAAGGCAAGAACTGGGGAAGTACCACCAGTTCAGTTGCAATAGACCCAGTCTTCGAGTCAGAACATGCAAGATCTGTCCAATGAAGCTAAGCACTCGAGGGATTTCAGGAAGTTTGACCCTCGCCCCTTCGATGGATCGTCGAGGGATCCCACTAAAGTAGAGATGTGATTGTCCTTGATCGAGATGATTTTCCGTTATATAAGGTGCTTGGAAGAGCACAAGCTCCAATATGCAGTTTTGATGCAGACGGGCAACGCAGGAATTTGGTGGCGTTCAGTGAACAAAATGATTGATACCCGTGGAGGACTTGCAACCTGAGAGCAGTTTAAGAAGCGTTCTTATGAGAAATATTTCTCATCCAACACCCGATACAACAAGCAGGCAGAGTTCTTGAATTTGAAACAAGGGGTTATGTCGGTGGAGGAATATGAGTAGGAATTTGATAAGTTGTTCCATTTTCCCCCTGAGTTGGTAGCCACCGAGGTAGCAAGGACAGAGAGGTTCGTCCAAGGTTTGAGGAGCGGATTACGAGGTATGGTGCATGCCTTGAATCTCAAATGTATGTTGCGGCACTACGGGCCACCGTGGGGATTGATGCTGACTCCCAAGAGGGAGAAAAGTATAGGAAGTCGCTCAGAATTGGAACTTCTATAGGTCAAAAAAGGAAGGCTGAGCCAAGGGCTCCTAAGCCTCAACAGAGGAACCAAAATGTAGTTAATGCTTCACGTCAGTGGGGACAGCAGGGCTCTCAAGCTATAATTGTCAAGGAAGATAATTCAATCTGAACAACTTGTGGTAGACGTCATTGGGACATTGTCTAGTCGATTCTAGAGTATGTTTTCGGTGTGGTCAGAAGGGGCACATGTCAAAGAAATGCCCAAGGAGGAACGTGTCTGATATCAGGGGCCAGCCTGTAACCTTGTTTCAGGGATGTCTGAGTCGTCAGCAGCAGAACGGTAGAATCTTTTCTATTATTCGGTGTGAGGCCGAGAAGTCAGACACCTGTTGTGACAGGTACGCTTCCCATCTTGGGACACCATTCTTTAGTTTTGTTCGACTTCAATTCTTCGCACTTGTTTATATCCTCCGCATTTGTAAAGCATGCCATGTTAGGGTCAGAACCCTTGCTTTATGCTCTGTCAATTTCCACTTCATCAGGTGAAATCATGTTAGCTACTAAAAAGATAAAAGCATGTCAGGTACAGATAGCAAATCATGCATTAGACGTGACCTTAATAATTTTAGATATGCGTGATTTTGATGTGATATTGGGCATGGATTGGCTAGCTGCTAATTATACCAACATAGATTGCTCCCGTAAGAAGGTCATCTTTAATCCTCCTACAGAAGCCAGTTTTGAGTTTAAGGGGGTTGGAACTGTGGTCCTACCCAAGGTGATTTCAGGATTGAAGGCCAATAGACTGTTTGACCAAGGTTCTTGGGGTATCATGGCCAGTGTGGTTGACAATAGAGAGGTTGAAGTTACCTCGACTTCAGAACCAATAGTAAGAGACTTTCCACATGTTTTTCCAGAGGATCTTCTTGGACTGCCTCCGTAACGGGAGATAATGGAGCCAGGCACACCTCCCATTTTGAAATCTCTGTACATAATGGCACCAACATAATTGAGGGAGCTTAAAGTCGAGTTAAAAGAATTTTTGGATAAGGGTTTCATATGCCTCAGTGTGTCTTCGTGGGGTGCACCAGTATTGTTTGTAAAAAAAAAGGATTGATCATTGCACCTGTGCATCAACTACATAGAGTTAAATTGAAGGAACTCATTTTAAAGGAGATCCTTGAGCGAAAGTAGATCGTCCAAATTTCATTTTTTTATTGAAAACTAAATTTATAGTATCAAGGAAATTGGAATCGAGATGCCCATGAGCAGTGGAACAAGACTATTCCAAATTACAATAATGAATCAATAATACATTTATAGTCGACTTCAATACAGACAGTTATAAAAATAATTCCAGAAATTACAGCATGAACAACAAATGCATAAAGAGAACTTTATGCACATATGCAGAAACGTCTCCACGCTCCGATACGCGACTCTAATCGAACAATCGCAACCACGAGCTCTCGATCTACACGACCACAACACCACACAAACACAGCACGAACTCTTCACGCTCCGATCCCAACATCTCCTCGGTCACGATCTTCTCCGCAACACGAACGGACTCCTCCAAAGCACCCACGAATGGCCTCCGGGAAACCTCGTATGGTGTCGAATTGAGTCTTACACCACCAACAAGGCGACCTTGGTATTCTCAGTGTGAGAATCCAGAGGGTGGGCTCTATTCGGACTTGGTGTGAGGCAAACGAACGGAGGAAACAACGATCGCGTACACGATTGGGTAAGTGGGAGAAGTCAGAGACCTATCGTATAGGTCGATGCCCATCTTTTAGATAAAACTATTTGATCGTCTAGAAAATCTATGCAATCGTTTAGCTCTATTGTTTCACTCGGTCGATTCTACACGATCGTTTACCTTAGGCCAGCGATCATCTAGCAAAGCTATGCGATTGTTTAGTAAATACTGCACGATCATTTAGCTTAGCACCTGCACGATCGTTTAGCTCGCCTAGCCGCCTGTTTAGTAAATCTATATTATACTTGATGACTTTCGTAAGTTTCTTTTCGCCGAAGAGAAAACTCAAATTCTTTTCAAACTTTTGTGGAAAACTTTCGTAAAAAAATCTCTCTTTTAAAAAAAAAATAGGAAACCGATTTCCTTTTAAACTCACGGTACCATGATCAATAACCACCCACTACTTTGGTTATTTAAAACAAAAAAGTATTAATTATCTAATAAATTAATATTATTATAAACATAAATGATAACCAACTTATCATACTATATTTATAACCTTAGTTTTAATATTTCATCTCATGAAACATATAAACCATAAATTCTTTTTCTATTCCATGGTACTTAATGTAAATCTCATTTACATCAATCCTCCACTAGATGTATCTCATACATCATACCGATTATATCACATATAGTCAAAATACCTCTTGTCAATTTGAACATTTCAAATCAACACCAAGAACTGATCCTTCAACATGAATCCAAGCTACCAAGGGGACATCATGGACCTGTAGATCTGAAGCCCAACGGTACGTGAATAATTGACTAAACTCTTTAGTCACGGGATCCACCATACGTTAACTGCCAGGCACCACTAAAGACCAACAACTGAACTTTCCTCACTACAAATATATTATGTGTCCATCTTAACCAATCAGCAGTGCGATAACCCTTCACAGATCACTCATAAGTACAGCTTGGCCATAACTGTTATACCTCTGTAGTTACATCTGTCTCCTTAAGTACCACTGTTTCCTCTAATGAACATAAATCATAGTTCTACTATGACTAAGTCTTCTTTTCCAAAGAGAAGTTGTGGCCACTATGTCAATCCTCGAAATCAACCCTTAAGGGAGCAATCTCTCTACTTATCCCTGCTTGGGAAAGGAGTGAATTCCATATTGTGAATTGAGTTCCTAGATCCTAGATCAGACAAGTCCAAAAAGGTAGGCATGTTGAGTTGGCAATCTGGCCACTCTCATCCATACTAATCAAAGGACCGCTCTCAAAGGCAGGAGTTTACAAAACACTCGGATTGAGGTCGTGTCACCTATGGTCGTTTAGGTGAGATGAAAGTCTCTAGTATCAACAATGTTATATATAGAGTCTAATCATCTCGTGGTCCAGATCTTATACAAACTTTTTGTATAGGACACCCCCGCTCCACGTCTCCACACGAATGGTCAAGATCTACCATCTATAGTAGTTTACAACACTTGCAAACCTCTACAAAGCAGGCCGTATCTGTAGTGTTACCAGGAACATGTATCCTACCTTAATCCTTATACTACAGACCGATTTAGGTTATCACTTAAGACATGATCCACTTTTATATCACATATACATGTTTAAGTTCACATAAGATAACCAGGGAGCTTTGTTTATTGGATATGAGTAACTGCCATAATTAAATAACATTAATTTTATTATTGAACAATGTGTATCTTTACAAAACAACGAGACTCCGGAAGGATTAGGACACCAATACCAACACAGTAAACATACAAGATATACATTCATAAACAAATTATAACATTTTTTTTACAAAGGAAAAGGGTTCAAGAGATATCCACCTTTGAAGAACCTTTCTTCATGTATATCCCTCGAACGGTCACGAGCCTCGAACTTAGCAAAAACTTGAAGACCTTCTTCAAGAACTTCACGAACCAAACGGAGACACTACCACAGTGAACCTTCGGTATTCTCCGGGTGAGAACCAAGGAGTGGTGAGCTCTGATTATTTTGGTTAGGAGGGATTGTTTGAGTTTTGGAGGAGGAAGAAGATTAAAGAAACACATAACGTTTTTGTGAAATTCTATTGTATAGTAATCTCTTCTATCGTGTAGGTGTTATGTCGGGTGTTGAAGAACAAGAAAACATATTTTTCTTTTAGTTCTTTTTGTCACAAAACCCAATAACCACCCACTAAGGTGGTTGGAGAGAAAATAGGAATTTATTATTCAAAATAATACAAATAAATATGATAACTAACTTATCATATTATATTTATATTAAACTATATGTTATATTAAATATAACACATAACCTATAGTTTTAATATTGTATCACATACAATATAAACTATAGTTTCTTTTCTCTATTTTATGGCATTTAATATAAATCATATTTATATTAAAGTTAACAACTATGAATCTCATTCATAGAAAATATGTTTGAATTTCATTCAAATATTTATTTCCTCAAATTAAACTATAATGTATCAAATATATTAGAATAATCATATCATGTAGAATTTAATCAATTTAATTATATCATATATAATTAAATTCCCTTTTATTAATTTGAACAATTCAAATTAACCCAAAAACTTATTCTTAACTAAATCATTTTGAGCTACCAAGGAGACCTTATGGACCTGTAGCTTGAAGCTCTAACGGTACATGTGTTATTAATTAAACTCTTTAATTACATTATTCACCACCCGTTAACTATTGGACACTCTACTAAAGATTGACAGTTGTACTCTTCACACTACATATATATTTCTGTGTCCACTGGATATAATCAATCAACAGTACGATGACCCTTCACAAATTTCTCGTAAGTACAACTGGGCCAAATTACCGTTTTGCCCATGTAGTTACATCTAACTCCTTAAGTACCACTGTTCACTCTAATGAACAATAGATCATAGTCCTACTATGACTAAACGTCTCTCGGGCCAGAAGAGGGTGTGGCACCACGTTGTTCAAGATCTGGAATCAGCTCTTAAGGGAGCAATTTATCTACTTACCCCTGCTTCGGGGAAGAAGTGAATTCCATGTTATGTAGCTGTATTCCCAGCTCCCCAATTAGACGAATCCCCAAAATGGTAGGTTTGTTGAGTCAATGATCTGGCCACTCTCACCCATACAAATCAAAGGACCGCCCTCAGGGGTAGAATCGATCGAATTAAACAATAGAGTTAAACGATTCTATTGTTTAACTCGGTCGTCTCAAACTTAGTCACGTAAATCTCAACAGGATTGAGAGATTAGTTAAAAACGGTCATCTAAATCAGTTAGAAGACAATTCTTTACCTTTTCGTGGGTCATGTCTTAAAGGAAAAATGACTAAAAGATCTTTTTTTGGAAAAGGTCTTCGTGCCAAAGAACCCCTTGAACTTATACATTTAGACCTTTATGGTCTGATGAATGTAAGAGCACAAGGTGGATATGAATATTTTATCAGTTTTATTGATGATTATTCTAGATATGGCTATATTTACTTAATAAGTCATAAGTCTGAAACTCTCGAAAAGTTCAAGAAAACTTATTATGTAAAAGAATTAAAATACTTCGATCAGATCGAGGTGGTGAGTATATGGATTTACAATTCTAGAACTATTTGGTAGATCATGGAATTCAATCCCAACTCATAGCACTTGGAACACCACAATAAAACAATGTTGCAGACAGGAGAAACCGAACCTTGTTAGACATGGTTTGATCAATGATGAGTTTTGATCAGATAACTCAATCCTTTTGGGGTTATGCAGTACATACTACAGTATATATTCTGAACATGGTTCCCTCGAAAAGTGTTTCTAAAACACCATATGAATTTGGAAAGGACGTAAAGGTAGTTTACATTACTTTTGGGTCTGGAGATGTCCAACACATGTGTTGGTACAAAACCCTAAGAAATTGGAATGACGTTCAAAATTATGCCTCTTTGTTGGATACCCTAAAGAAACAAAAGGCTGATTGTTCTATGATCCCTAATAAGATAAAATATATTTTTTTTGTCAAATGGTACATTCTTGAAAGAAGATCATATTAAAAGTCATCAATCTCTCAGTTAACTATATTGAAAGAAATGACGAAAGATACTACAGACAAGTCAACAAAAGTTATTGATCATGCTAGTCCATCAGCAATAGTTGTTGCCCCATCACATTCTTATCAAGAATTGAGAATGCCTTGACGTAGTGAGAGGGTTGTTAATCAACTTGAATGCTACATAAGTTTAATAGAAACTCAAGACATCATACTTGATGATGGTCTAGAGGATCCATTGACGTTTAAACAGACAATGGAAGATGTTGATAGAGAACAATGGATAAAAGCCATGGACGTAGAAATGGAGTCAATGTATTTCAATTCTGTTTGAGAACTTGTAGATCAACCATATGGGTTAAACCTATAGGTTGTAAATGGATCTACAAGAGGAAAAGAGACCAAACTGGTAAGGTGCAAACTTATAAAGCCAGACTCGTGACAAAAGGTTTTACCTAAAGGGAGGGGGTTGACTATGAAGAAACATTCTCTCCTGTTGCCATGATAAAATCAATAAGAATACTCTTAACCATTGCCGCATATTATGACTATGAAATATGACAAATGGATATCAAGATAGCTTTCTTGAATGGCGATCTTGATGAAAGTATTTTTATGTCTCAACCAGAAGGGTTCATTGAACAGGATCAAGAGTAAAAGATTTGTAAGCTTAAGAAATCCATTTATGGATTGAAGCAAGCTTCTAGATCCCGGAATATAAGATGTTACACTGCGATAAAATATTATGGCTTTAAACAGAATGTTGACGAACCTTGTTTATACAAGAAAATAGTCTACAAAGCTGTAGCTTTCTTGGTACTTTATGTTGATGATATCTTACTCACTGGGAATGAGAAAAGTTTCCTTGCTGACGTAAAGAGATAGTTAGCATCACAGTTTCAAATGAAAGATTTGGGTGCACAATATGTTCTTGGGATTCAGATTTTTCGAAATCGAAAGAACAGAACCGTTACACTATCTCAGGCATCTTATATTAACAAAATGTTGTCGAGATATAATATGCAAAATTCCAAAAAGGGTATGTTACCTTTTAGACATGGAATTCAATTGTCAAAGAAATAGTGTTCTAAGACACCTCAAGAAATTGAGGAAATGAAAAGAATTCCATATGCATCAACAGCTGGGAGTCTGATGTACACTATATTGTGTGCACGTCCTAACATATGCTTTGTAGTTGGAATTGTCAGTAGGTTCCAATCTACCTAAGGCATAGTCATCGGATAGCTATAAAAAACGTCCTCAAGTATCTCAGAAGAATGAGAAACTATACGTTTGTGAATGAACCTAAGGATTTGATTTTCAATCTGACGTAGATTCTAGGAAATCTACTTCTCAGTTTTCACTCTTAACGGAGGAGCTATAGTATGGAGAAGCATTAAACAAAGTTGTATAGCTGACTCCACGATGGATGCAGAATATGTAGCTACATGCAAAGCAGCTAAAGAAGCAGTGTGGCTGCACAAGTCCCTAACAGATTTGGAAGTGATTCCAAATATGCACCTGCCCAGTGCTCTGTATTTGTGACAACATGGTGCAGTTGCCAATTCCAAGGAACCAAGGAGTCATAAACGTGGAAAACACATCGAAAGAAAGTACCATCTCACCAGAGAAATTGTACACCGAGGGGACATAATAGTCACGCAAATAGCCTCAGGAGACAACCTTGCTATTCTTTTTACGAAGGCCCTCTCGGCTAAAGTGTTCGAAGGCCACCTGATTGGACTAGGTCTACGAACATCATAATCTAGTGCAGAATATCAAAGGGTATTTTAGCTGCCCTAGTTTATTGTATTTTTCTCTCTCTTTATCTCTCAACATTGTAAACATTATATATTTATATGTTTGTCTCACTGGAGTGTTAGACTAAGTGGGAGATTGTCAGGAATGTCCTAAACTCGTAGTTCATAAATGTTGTTAACATACTCTATTTATCAATAAAAATATTGTTAAGTATTTAATTCAATAAATTATTGTTGATATTTCATTCTTTTATTAAAATTTAATAAACAAATCCATGGCTAAATATGAATACTTTAACTTTATGTGGCGACATAAAAAATGATCAAGTTTTAGTATGTAGCCAAAATGGTCTATAGGTAGGATGAGATTGGGTACCTCATCCTAGTGACACTATTGGATGCGACCCATTTTGTTTACAAATACAAATGATGTGATCCAAAAATAATTCATGTGAAGACATGTGAGTGGAGGCATCTTGTGCAATGAGTTTGCATAAGACTAAACCTCGAAATAGTCACTTTTCTTTATAACAACCGTTTACTGTTAAAACTGACTATCTCAAACTCAATGACCTACATAACTCGATCTTAATCCTGAGCTAACTATGAACTTCTGTTTATTCGGGATTATCATTTGATCTGCATAGGTGAGAGTAGTCCAACAACACTGCTCAATAAGCCTCACATTTGGAGATAAGACTGGATAGATAGATGGGGACAACTTTGCAATATGGAATTCACTCCTACCCGATTAAGGGTTAGCAGATAGGTTGTTCTCTTAAGCATTGATGCCTTGCCTTGAACAATGGGCCTCGTCCTCTTATGAAAAAAAGGGTTATGGTTTATAAGTTGGACTATAAATCAATTGTTCAATAGAGGATCAATGGGAGATTAAGGAGTAAGATGTATTTATAGGGGTAAAACGGTAATCTTTAACCCAACTGTAAATACGAACGACCTGTGAAGGATTGACTTACCGATTATGGTTAAAATGGACAGAAATATATCTACGATGAGAAGAGTGCAACTATTGAGCTATAGTGGAATGTCTTGATAGTTAATGATGTTGGATTTTATGTCCTAAAACTCATAGTTTGTAAATTGATAAATATATTCTGTTTTGTTTTTTCGATAAAATTATTATTGAAATTGTAATCTTGGATCCAATAAAATAAGATCTTGAGGCTATTTTATGTAGACTTTAACTTTATGTGATGACATAAAACATGGATCAAGTTCGAGTATATAGCTAAAATGGTCTATAGTATAGGGATAAGGTTGGGCGCCTTGTTATGGGGACACTATGGATGCGGTCCACTTTGTAGTTAGTACAAACGATGTGATCCTGAATCATTCATATAGAGATATATGAATGGGGGCATCCTATGCAATGAGTTTGTATAAGACTAGACCAGACTTAGTCACTTTTGCTTTATAACACTGTTTACTGTATAAAACTGACTAATTCAAATTTGATGACCTAGGTAACTCGATCTCAATCCTGAGCTAACTATGAACTCCTGTTTATTCGGGATTATTCTTAGATCTGCATGGGTGAGAGTAGTTCATCAACGCTGACTCAATAAGCCTCCCATTTCAGGGGTAAGACCGGGTAAATAGCTGGGGACATAGGGTGCACGACGGACTTTACTCCTACCCACCTCTAGAGGTAGTAGATAGGTTGTTCCCTTAAGTGCTGACTTCGGAATTAGAACAAGGGGCCCCACCCTCTCTCTAGGCTGAAAGGGACTCGATTTGTTGGTTGGACCATAAATCAATTGTTCTTTAGAGGTTCAGTGGGACTGAAGGAACAAGATGTGTTCTTGGGGGTAAAATGGTATTTTGACCCAGCCAAGACCACGAACAACCTATGAAAGATTGACTTACTGGTTATGCTTATATCAGATGGACAGAAATATATCTACAGTGAGGGGAGTGCAACTACTGGACTTTAGTGGAATGAACCATTAGTTAAAAAATGTTGATTAATTAGGTGAAAGAGTTTTACCGGTTAATCTCGGATTGTTGGAGCCCATGATCTGTAGGTCCATTAGGTCCCCCTGCTAGCTCATATGGATTAAACTTAGAACAGTATGTTGGATTAATTCGAATTGTTCGAATTAGGAAAAGGGATTAAAACCGACAAGTATATGTGATATCGCTATTAGTTTTTTGTATGGCGCTCTATATTCAAATGTAATTTGAATTTCGAAAATATGAATGCGGATTCATGTTCGGGATGTCAAAATTAGTCAAGAGGGTCAAAACTGTAAAAAGTCAAAAGGTTGACTTTTTCGCTAGGGAAAAGTCAAAGTTTGACTTTGACCAAATGGAAAAAGACCTTTTTGCCCTTGACTAGAGTTAATGGAATTATCCAACATTTTTGTTGGATAATCTCACTAACTTAAGTGGACTATGTGTAAACATTATAGAATGATACATAGCCCACTTTGGTTTAGTGTTTTGTGAGGTGTTGATTTTTGGTGAGCTTTTACATGCATTAGATGCATGTAATTGTTTTATAAAAAGGAGGTTTTTTGAAATAAAATCTTCTTCTTCTTCTTCTTGCTAAATTTGTTATTTTTTGGTTTCCAAGTTCTCACCAAAAACTCCTTTTTTCTCACATTAACCTTGAACCTCCCATTCTTCCTTTTCATTCCTTCATTCACCAGGTCCCACAACCCAGTTCTGAGTATAAAGAATAGTAGGGAAACTCTAGTAGTGGTCCGATAGAGTTCTGGTTGAGATTCAGCGAGAAAAAGCATTTTTCGGGAGCTACAAAGGTTGTACACTATCTCTTTTTAGTTTACTGTTTTTTTTCTATATTTGCACGCTAATTTCCTTTTAATTAGAGGCAATTAAAGTGTAATTAGATCCTTATTCTGCTGCATATGTCTCATGTTCCATCAAATGAATAGTAATTAATCCGGCTTAAAGAGTTTAACCAATTAATTGCGAATCGTTGGAGCTCATGATCTGTAGGTCCATAAGGTCTCTCTACTAGCTCATAATTTGGATTAGTAAATTGAGTAATCTTGATGAGATTTAAAATTAGGGTTTAGAATTTGAATTTTTCAAATTCAATTAGGGCTTCTATTATCTGTATTCAATACAATTGAAATGTTTAATTTTATCAAAATTAAACAAAATTGGAGAATCAATAATGTTTAATTTATGATTTAAATATTAATTATATGAAATTAAATTCATTGTAGTGAAGTTGGTATTTTATTAATTTAATATTAGATATTAAATTAACAAAATTAATTAGTTTTATTTAAAATTAATTAATTGAATTATTTTTTTTTTATGAAAATAATAAACAAATATATTAGTTTATTTGTTAAATTGATTTTAGAAATCAATTTTGAAAACAAAATTTGAAAAACAAAATGGAAATTTCCAAACGTTGGAAATCTCCAATATGGGTGCAAGCATCTTATTCATCCAATTTCACTCAATTCATGAAGAAGGAGTTGGCCTTCATGCAAGCTTTGAGATTACATGATGAAAGCTTTATAAATTAGAGTGTTGGGCTGAATCATTAGTCAATCATTCTGAATTTCTACAAGAATTCTGCAGAATTTGAAACCCTCTTCAGTCTTAATCAAAACTAGCTCAATTTAGTGTTTCCACCACACAATCCTTGCAAGAGAATAGTAGAGAAGAACTTTATGGTGGTCTACTTGTAGATTGAAGCATCTTTTCGTGGAGCTCAGCTGGTTGTGAAGAAGTTTCATCAAAAGTATTGTGTTCAGCAAACCCTCTTATGAAATAGTTTTTCTAAAGCATGTTTTAAACTCAAATTAAGTGTAATTAGAGTGCTTATTGATTCTGTTTTTCTTCGCTGCATGTTAGTTTACTCTATCATATCATATATAACACATAGCCTATATGTTATATCATATATATCATATATACACAAAACAATAAACTAGGGCATACAATATAACCAATAACATCTCCCACTTGCCCTAGACCAGATGATGCATCTCCCGTAGACCTAGACTCTCCAGGTGACCTTAAAAAACTTTAGCCATGAAAGCCTTTATAAATGGATTAGCAATATTGTGTTTCGAAGTAATCTTCGTGACGATCATGTCCTCTTAATGCACAATCTTCTGGATGAGATGATATTTGCACTCAATGTGCTTCCCTCTCTTATGGCTTCTAGGTTCCCTGGAATTTTCCATAACTCCACTATTATCACAATAAAGGGTGATGGGCTTTGACACATCAAGAACAACTTCCAAGTCTGTCAAAATTTTTTTAAGCCATACAGCCTTCTTGACAGCTTCACAAGCCGCTGCATATTCTACCACCATGGTGGAGTCAGTAATGTAGCCTGGCTTTGTACTTCTCCATACTATAGCTCATTCATTAAGACTGAACATTGATCTTGTTGTGGATTTCCTAGAATCCCTATCAGTCTGAAAATCAGAGTTAGTGTATCCTATAAGGATCAAATCCTTAGCTCCATACACAGGCATGTAGTCCCTCATTCTCCAAATATACTTGAAGATGGTTTAAACTGCTATCCCACCCTAATCATTGATTGGACTGATATCTACTAACAATCCCCACTAAATAGCAAATGCCAGGTCTAATACATAATATTGCATACATAAGACTGCCAATAGTCGTTGCATAGGCAATCCGTCTCATTTACTCAATCTCTTGAGGAGTCTTTCCTTAGACAATACAATTCCATACTTGAAAGATAATAAATCCCTCTTGAAATTGTGCATTGAATATCTGGCAAGCATCTTACAATATACGATGTCTAAAACAAAGCTATTTTTTTGTTCTTACGATTCTTGATGATCTGGATCTTTACAACAAACATGTCTCTCCCAAATCTTTCATTTTGAATTGGGTGGCCTACCATTGTTTAACATCTGTCAATAGACCTCCATCATTCTCAATGAGTAGGATATTATCAACATACCACACTTAGAAAGCTATTGAACTATTGTGATTTTCTTGTAGACACAAGACTCATCAATATTTTGGTCAAAGCCATAAGATTTGATTGTTATATCAAATATTATATTCCAAAATTAAGATGTATATTTCAATCCATAAAGGGACCGATTAAGCTTACAAACTATTTGCTCTTGACCTTGCTCAATGAAACCCTCTGGTTGTTGCATATAAATTGTGCAGAAATGCATGTCATCTTAGGCCTTTTACTTAGAATTATGAAGGGTGTTAAGCAGAATATGCGACAATTATACTAGGAATGCATGAGAAAATGAGCTTGCGTCATTCAACATGATGAATCTCGGCTAACCCATTATTATGTGATATTATGCGTTCAATATTCTATTTTTGTAGCTAACGCAGGAAGTGGACGCAAACGTGAAAACTGAACCACCACATAGACGACCGCATGCAGAGAAACTCTCCATCGCAACGGTGAACGCGTTCGATCAATGCATGGATGTTGCAATAATCAGCCGCATACGTCCATCGCATGAGAGTTGCCTTCGTCAAGCGATTGTGGTCATCGTGTAGAGTTGCGATATTAAGTGAATGCGGTTACTGAATGATTGCAGCTACACAATAACGCATAATAATGGGATCAACGCAAGGTTGGTGGAATAAATGCATCAACGCATCTACCTCGAGAAAGTTCAAAAGATGATGTTGACATTTCACCTACCACGCCGTTAGCGGCAGAGGTTCAGAAAGGACTAAATGAGCTGAATGTCAGAATCAGACCGGTTCATTAATGTTGTCGGCAATTCAGGCTTTATATAAAAAAGCTGATGAGCAGAAATTCTACTTGTCTGGGATTACCCCTGCAACCCAGGGTTTTCCCTGCGACCCAGACAAATGCATGAGAAGACACTTGAGATTTCTTCATCTCCTTCATCCATTCTGAGTGATGACCGGAGCCTTCGACCGGAGCTAGATCTCGAGAGAGTCAGCTTCTCCGCCCATCCATGGCACCACCGGCAGCCTTGACGCGCATCTGCTGGAAGTAAGTCTTTGCTTCCAGCCGGTCATTTCATTTTTCCTTCTTTTCTTACATTGTATTGTATACATTTTGTGATTAAGGAATTAATACAATTTGTTTTCAATGCATTTCTCTATTTCCTTCGATTACATCTCTATCTTCGTTGCTTAGCATCTTTAACTTCATTGCATCACTTAGTGAGATTGCTAGAGTATCGCATACTTAGTCATGTGGATTAGGGATATGAAGCGTGTAGCAAACCACTGAGAGGTGTGCGTTGCGTGAGTGTGTGAATAACCTTATTTTCTTAGTGTGAAGTTGTAGCAACGCCTGTCTATAGGCCAACGCAATGCTTGTCTATGAGTAAAGTCAGCAACAACCAACTGCCCGGGAGGGTAAGTGGTTGGTTGCATTAAGTAATGTATGTATTGTTCAGTAGAGATAGGAATAATTTTATGTCAGTAAAGATCATGCGATTACCTTGCCCTATGAGTGCTTCATTCATCATTTAGGCATACTTGGGAGAGTAGTTTAAAACCCAAATCTAAGACTCGAGAGAGCGGATTGGAATGCATAGGCAAGAATGGGGAACTTAGGGATAAACTTTGTTTGCTCTCACACAGCGTATGCATCCTATGGATAGGATATTGCATGCGTCCAGGAAGTAGGATAAGGTGTTATGCGACTATCACGCTCATGCGGCGAGAGCTAATGAGCGGGTTATGGAGGTTTAGGCAGGCATAGGCTTTCCGGCAATATCGCAGATACACCGTATACGTTCTAGAGTTAGGCTCAAGTGTGTGTAGCATGATTGCATGGCTTGCGTTGACTAAGGCTGCCCTTGCGGTCACTCTTAAGGGTTGCAATGAAATCATCTCCACATTTTTTCTATTTTCCCATTCATTTATTTCATGTCAAGAGTTGTCGTGTCTCTACCTCTCATGCATATTCTCATTGCGTTGTTTGTTAGTTAGAAGTAGGAGTAGGAGTAGGAGTAGGATTAGCTTAGCAACCCCTCCAACATTCTTTTATTTAATCGCCGCATGCACATTACCGCATTCAGCCAGCTACAAGTCCTCGTGTTCGACCTCGGATCACCTGAGAAACTTGCGTTCGCGTTATACTTGGCGTGAGCGCAAGAAAACTTGTGACAGGACGCTTGGTCATCGCATACATTCGTTAACACATTATCATTCCAATACATGACCATCGACGCATGACTATTAACGCATACCTTAAAGACATGCATCGCATATTGCGTCCAAGGGATTTTAGTTGTCGAGTGTTTGACGTCTAATTTCCCATCACCAGCTACACATGATGTTGATGAAAAAGATAGACAAGATATATAACAAACATGTATTCATACTGCAAATATGAATTTGTCAATACAAGAAATACAATACAAATACACAAAACAAAGAGAAGGTTAAAGAGTCAAGCCGTGGTTTGTAATGTCTTGCTTCCTCCGGCTCAATTTACAACTGCTTCACTTAGGTGATTGAACAATATTATCCTCTTCTCTCCCTATAATCCTAAGCTCCCACTAAGGAATTTCTATGGAAAATTGGTAGGGGTTTCTAGCAGAATCCCTTCTCAGGGTATTCTTCTCATCTCCCCCGATGTATATTTTGCATGGGTATTTATAGACGTTCGTGAGCACTTCTTTTCCCTAACTTATGATTGTATTGAGGGGGCACATTAAATTCCATAACCTATCACGCCGTCTGGAATGTGTCAAGGGTTCATTGAATCTTCAATAAAGTTTTCTTGTCAGCCACCAATGCAACTTATGATGTGACACCCACCGCCCATGTCTTGTCATGCCTCAACGCTTGTAGCTTATGTGATCATGTTTCCTTTTCTTCTCTGGCAATTCTTGCTTGATCGCATCAGTGGGTATGCAACATGCGATCACACGTTCATCAGACTGTTGAAGGATATTCTGCATAAAAGTAGCAAAATTAGTCCGAAATTTAAATATGTTATGCATTAAAAGTATGTGATCGCATGGTTCCTTTTTTTTTTGGTATAGATTTATTGATAGAAATTATCTAAATTTCATGCCTTTGCCTTATTATTTTAAATGAAAGAGATACAAAAACTTGTATTTCTACAAGTTATCACTACCACTTGAGCTTCTACCCTAGCCAACCTCTCATTCTCTTCTATAATGATCAGTTAGGACACCTGGAAATTGACTAGGTATGGTTCTCTAAAGTGAATGTGTGAAAGTTAGTGCCCTAGGTAAAATGATGCAAGTGTAGGATGCAAGACTATAATTAAGGCATCTTAGTGGACATATTTCATTCTTGAAATGTGTGGATGCTTGATGATTGGTGCATGAGCCAGAGTAGGGGAAAATTGGAGAAGCTTTCTTAAACCTAACTTTAGTTTCTGAGTTTTGAATTGAATGTGACTTGCACATACACACATGGGAGATGATTAGATTTGGCCATGGATGACCATAATGTAGACTTGCTTGAATGTTTTTAATTAGTTATTCTCTGAAGCATGAATCACTGACACACTTATTTAGAACTCTTCTATCTTCTTGTTTCTTTTTTGCTCGGGACTAGTAAAATCTTAAGTTTGGGGTGGTGAAACGCACACAAAATGTGTGTTTGTTGCCTTAGATTTAGGATGGTTTTTTTTATATGATTTTATGATTTTTGATGTGTTTGCTTGTGATTTTTAGGTTTTATGTTTGAGAATTGAATTATACTCAAAATGAGCAAAAAAGGATCAAATTATGCCTAAAGAAGTCAAAGTCGAGCAATTGATCAAAGAGAAAGAAGAAAAAAAAACATGAAGATGTGGAGATTTTTGCCATTTGTCATCTTTTGTCTATTATTATAAGGACAACATAATATACAAGGTAATTACACTGCCCTGTTACGCTTGAAGGTAGTAGTTGCGCATCTAATGCAGTGTAATTACACTCCAACCAGCGTAGCTTTACGCTATGGCAACAACAGACCGACATAATTACGCTCGACTGGAGTGACATTACGCTGTCCTTCCTTAAATAAAAAAGACTTGCACTTTTGGAAAACTTTATGTATTTAATCTAAGGTTTTTAGCTGGCCACGACATCAAATTTTGGAGTGTCTGAGGTCTAGAGAGAGAGTTTAGGGTAGAATATGGAATTTTCTTGATGTTAGAGGAATCAAAGATTGTTCAAAGGCCGACACGGGAACGTAATTGGAAACCAGATAACTTCTTCTTTCGGTCTTGTTTATTGGATTATTTTCTGTATTTTTTTTTTTTGCATTCTTGATTTAGTTTTGTCTATGGAAGTCATGTTAGGCTAAATTTCTTATAGTTCTAGGGGTTGATGGATTTTTAGGTTTAAATTGTTGAAATTTTGCTTCTGGTATGTTAATTTATATTTATGCTTTCTAGCATGACCATTCTTAATGATTTTGAATATTTGATCAGTATTTGAACGATTTCATGATTTAGAATCTTGCTTGAATAAGTGAGTTTTATATTAGATCATGTATGCTAGACTATCGTTTGAACACACTTTTGTAGTTGGATAATGATAGAGATTGTTGATGAAGGAACGTAATGCCATGTTTCTTAATTTGATTTCCTGATGTTAATTACCATTTATTTGGAATGAGAAAATATTGTTTGCAAAATATTCAATCTGGATAAAAGACTTCTAGATCTAGGTTTTATGTTATTTACTTCAAGAGTCAAAGCATGTGTGTTCAATAATACCTTTGATGAAATCTATACCCTAAAACGTCTCTTAGTTGATAATTCTTCATAATCGATCACTTTTATTGATTTCTTAGTTAGTTTTCTTTATCTTACATCATGAGTTAGACCCTAAACAAAATTGGAATGATCTCTGAATATCTAAAAAAAAAAATATTAATCTAATTCCCATATGACGATACTCAACCTTTTACGTTGTTTTGATTTACTATAACTTGACTGCGTTCACTTGCATGCCCAACCAACCTTCATCAAGGACTGGTTAGTCTGTAACTCGTTAAGGAGGGTGGTTAGGGTGTAGTCTAGCTTGTTCATAACAACATTACAATGGAACTGAAAGAAACTCTCTAGCAGAGTTTTCAGAATAAAGCTAACTTGACCGACCTCATCAATGACGACACCGTTCATTTTAGCCACATTATAGTTGACCATTATATTGAGAATGTGTTCTTGTGCGAATGCCTCCTCTTGTATACGAGCATTGAAAATAAACTTTAGAGCGTCGTGCTTGACCTATGAGGACGATTGTACAAACATCCCACACTCGGGCCTTCTCGTTTGCCTTCGTCCACCTCTCATATGTGTCTTGAACATTTCAAGATGTAGTGGGAGTGAGGACCTAGGGACATTACTCCGATACGTTAAGTCATCGATGATGAATACACCATTTATTGTGTTCTTCCAATTAGTATAGTTATCATTAGTTAGGTTATTAACACTTAAAATGGTTGATTGTAGCATTAGTCATTTTGAAGTTTTCTGAAACCATACAAATTATTTATATTAGTTATATGCACAACCCACTAAAAACCAATCAAATTTAGCAAAATTTCAATGTAGTCTATATGACACCTTATTTTGCAATGATGCTTCAATGTGTTAGAATAAAAGCTATCAAAGGGTGATCGATCATCTCTTCACTGAATTGAGACAATCTCAACCAATCATTAAACAAGAATAACTCTTATTGATATAACAATTAGTCACCATTCTTGGTAAAGAAATTATTAACTTACTTAAATTTTTTTTGTAAGTGTAGCTCTTTATTTTAGACCTGGAGAAACTCTTATTGAAGAGAACCAGTGAGCGGAAGCAAGATCTTTCCAAGCTTATTGGGAAAGAATAAATGCATTCACAAACATACAGAACAGTTATGCATCTTAAAGAAAATTACATCATGCTTTTTTAACTAAACAAAAGGAATTGAGAGACATACCCTTGAAGAACTGTTCTTCTAGAAATTCCGCACTCTCGTGAGCAACAGTAATCTCTCGCTCTCGTGAGCAATCGAACAACAATCTCACGTTCTTGTCACAATTACGAACAGTATGATCCTCAAACAGTAACCCTTCAACACTACCACTCGGCAACCTTGGTATTCTCGGGGTGAGAATTCAGGAGATGTGGGCTCAGTGTGAATTTGATAGAGGGAAGGAGGAAGAAAACGATTGAACTATAAGATCAAGTAAGTGGAAGAAGGTTTTTGTCTATCGCATAGACTGAGAGTACTTGATCGTTTAATAATCTGTCGCTCTCGTGAGAATCGTCTAGCCAATGTCTAGTAATATCTCGCTCTCATGAGCAATCGTCTAGCCAATGTCTAGTAATATCTCACTCTCGTGAGCAATCGTCTAACAAATCTCGCTCAATCGTTTAGTCTCTCGTGAGGGCCATCGTATAGTCTCTCGTGAGTAAACGATTAGTAATTCACTAAATGAAGCGATCCTTTGTAAAATGAAGACTTTTTTTATTTTATTCTTCAGTTATTAAAATTGAATATAACCTCCCACTTGCACGGTTAAAGGAGAAAATAAATAACTAACCAAAAACAATTATCCCATAATTGTTTTTACTATAAATAAATATAATAACAAACTCATCATATTATATTTATAACCTATCATTTTAATATCACATCATATGTAATATTTCAACCATAGTTCTTTTCTACTTTATTTAATATAAATCATATTTATATCAAATCTTCCAATTAATGTATTTAATACATTAAATCAATTATATCTCATATAATTGAACCAATTTAATTATATCATATATAATCAAATTCTCTGTTGTTAATTTGAACACTTCAAACTAACCCAAAAATGGATTCTCCACTTGAATCCATTGAGCTACCAAGGGGACCTCACAGACCTGTAGCTTGAAGCTCCAACGATATGTGAATAACTGACTAAACTCTTTAATCATGATATCCACCATCCGTTAACTGTCGGGCACTCCACTAAAGACCGACAGCTGCACTCTTCTCACTACAGATATATTTCTGTGTCCATTGGATATAACCAATCAATAGTACGATAACCCTCCACAGATCGCTCGTAAGTACAATGGGCTAATTTATCGTTTTACCCTTGTAGTTACATCTAACTTCTTAAGTACCACTGATTCCTCTAATGAACAATACATCATAGTTCTACTATGAGTGAACACTTCTCTGGCTATGAGAAGTGTGTGCCGCCACATCGTTCAATCCCCGGAATCAGACCTTAAGGGAGTAATCTACTTACCCTTACTTTTGGGGAAGGAGTGAATTCCATCTTATGTAGTTGAGTTCCCAGCTCCCCAATCAGACGAATCTCCAAAGTGGTTCGGCAATCTGGCCACTCGCACCCATACAAATCAAAGGATCACCCTCATAGGCAGGAGTTCCCAACTCACTCAGGATTAAGGTCATGTTACCTATGGTCATCCTAGTGAAATGATAATCTCTGTCATGAATAGTGTTATATAACGAGACTAAACATTTCGTGGTTCAGTCTTATACAAACTCCTTTATATAGGATACCCCCGCTCGCATGTCTCTACATGAATGATTAGGATCAGACTATTTGTAGCACTTTACAACACTTGTAACATCTACAAAGAGGGTCGTATCCGTAGTGTCACCAGGATAAGGTTCCCCTCATTTATCCATATACTACAGACCATTTAGGTTATCAGTTAAAGCATGATCCATTTGTATGTCTCCACATATATGCTTAAGTTATAACGATAACCAGGGATCTTAGTTTATTGGTTTGTGGTTAATGAAACTAAAATGTCCCATATTTCATAGACAACAGTGAAGAAAATATCTCATATTATTACATCACAAGTGTTTGTTCATACAAGTATTTATAAACTACAGAACCGTACGATATTTAGGGCATTAGCCCCAACAGGACCCTAGAGTTCCACTCCAATGAGCGAATTGAAAGGAAAAATCGATTGGGGCAAAAACTAAAGAAATCCTATCTATTTATTTAGTTTGTGATCACTTTCATGCAAACACTTTTCGAAGAGGGACACAAGTAAAGGTGCCACAAAGTCGAGCATGAAATTTCACAACGAACTAATGAAAGAGACCGCGAGATGTGTTGTGTAACGACCAGATCCTTACACATTATGATCCGACCGCTACGACATGCATACTTAGAGTTTTCTATCATGAAAACTTCAAAGAACATTTCTAAATTTTATTAATTAGATAGAAAAACTATATAAAAAGTTTATTTATCAAAACACCAGAATCCATAAAACATTAGCGTGGTGGTACAAAATGCATGTGCCTATAATAGTGAGTTTGATGGTTGGCCATTTGAGCGACGTCCAATTTTGCCATCTACGCTGTGTCCTTACCTACAAAGTTTGTAAAATATAGGATGAGTATATAATATACCCAATAAGTAGTTCTCACGTAGGGTAGTGACCAAATGCATAATCACAAGCAACATGTCATGAAAACATATGGTTGGGATTGAAAACGTATAATAACATGTGGTGGTCGGTTATGCTTCCAACATAAATCTCTCCGCCCTGATAGGAAGATGAGGACCTAAGCGAAAACTAACCCATCTGATGATTAGCGGGTCATGCAGTCAGTAGGGCCAGAGTCGCATCCAACATCAACCATAGCATAAAGTAATATTGGACTAGAGGGTGCAACCATACATACCCTGCTAGTCCCTAACGAAACATAAGTAAGATTAGGCCTGGAGGGTGCAACCATACATATCCTGCCAGCCTGAAAGCATGAATTTCTCTGCCCTGATAGAAGATGAGTACTTAAGCGGAACTAACCCATCTGAATGATTAGCAGGTCATGCAGTTAGTAGGGCCAGAGTTGCTTCCAACATCAACCATTAACATGAACGTAAGATTATACTGGAAGCATAACTTACACCTAATTAAAACTTTATTTTAACGTAATCGTGAACAAACATAATGCATGGGGTCCTTGTAGAGAAACGTGTTCTAAACATGTAATGCAATATAACAATTAACATAGTCATGCAACATAATAAAAGTACACTACATAGAACATTTAAAGAGAGGGTAAGATATAAACTACTTACTGTGATTTAGTTATTCCTTATTATTCTTTATGATTTGATCAGTAGAGCTTTCCCTTTTTAAACTAGAAGGAAATTTGGGCAGTACCTTACCGAGCTTTTCTCTTTTAGCCTCACAGAACTTCCTCACTCACACTTACTCTTTCACACGATTCTTTGTTACTGAGATTTGTTTGAGAATGGGTTAAATCTTCAAGCAAAGGGTCCTATTTATAGTAGTTTTCAGCTCTTCTCAGTGTGACAAATCATTCTACATGTGGCTTCTTTAAAATTACTTAGGGTTTAATGATTCCTCTCAATAAGACACCTAATCTTGGCTAACGTTTGCCCTTACGTCATCATTCTTTTTTTTATTCAATTTTAGGGTTTTTCCATGTATAATCTATAAGATCGTGGACAAATTCAACGCATAATCCATGCTTCTGTCCAAATCTCGCTTTTTCTGTTCTCAGAATCTCGCTCTCTCCAGCTTTCTCGCTGGTTTGCTCTCGTGACTCTCGCTCTCGCTCTCGCTCTCGTGACTCTCGCTCCCGTTCTCGCTCACTGTGACTCTCACTCTCTTCACTCTCTCCAATCTCGCTAGTTTTCACACGTGGGTTGCCTTCACTGTTTGTGGATTCCACTTACCCTTTTTAACTCTTTCAAATTTTAAGAGTATATGGGCAATTAATTCACCTCCAATTCTTCCAATGAGCAATGCCCAACCAAAAAGTTATCTACTGCCCTTTGTCTCTTGAATTAGCTACCGTTCAACTTCTAATTAATCCCCTTTAATTCTGCCCCTTTATTCATTATTTTTGGATAATTAATAATTTTTTTTTTTTTCAATTCTAAATTTCTACTCGATTTTCCTATATATTTTTCATTCTTAATTATATATTTTATTTGTTTTCCTACTTTCTAAATTAAGGTTAGGGTATTACATTTACCACCCCTTTAAATAAAATTTCATCCTGCTTAACATTTGACATTTAATTTCTTGTAGTGTATGCATACAAATTTGGGTTGTTACATGTTGACACACGTCCCTCACCCACTTACTATAAACACTTTCTCCATTCACCTTGGTATTAACCTATGCAAACACCTTTCGAAAGGGGGACACAAGTAAGCGACGCTGATAGCTGGTAGAAATACAAGTTACTGTAGCCTTTTATTTAGAATTGTGAGGGCTAACAAGTAGAATATGCGATGATAATACTAAGAATTCATGTGAAAAGTGAGCTTGCGTCGATCAACACGGGAAATCTCTGCTAACCCAATATTATGCGTTATTCTGTGTCAAAATATCTATTTTTGTAGCTATCGCAGGAATCAATCGCATGCGGTGAATCCCATACCATTGCAAAGTTGATCGCATGCATTCATCGTATGGATGTTGCGGCTATAAAGTAATAACCATGATAGAAGGGTGATCGCAAGGTTGGTGGAATGCGATGGTACTTTGGAAAAAACTAGCATGAATGCATACCTTGGGAGTATAAAAAAGGTGATGTTGACATTTCACCTACCGCGCCAAATGTGGCAGTGATTCAGAGCAGGACCATCAATGCTGTCGGCAATTGAGCTCTATAAATAGAGCCTTAAAGCCCAAATTCAAGGTATCCGAGCTTCTACCTTAAGGCAGATCCTTGTGATTACATATGAGAGCGTGAGCAATGTTGGATCGACACCAGCACGCAGCGATAGAAATCAGGATCCATAAGCATTCTAATTCATTAATTTTGGTTGAAAAGAAACATGCTAAAATAGAGTATAATGGGTTTCAAGAACATACCTTGGCCAAACCAGCGAAATCTTCATTTCCAGCTGCAAAATCCGCTGAATCCTTGTGTAGACCACTACAAGATCTTCTCTACTATCCTCTTGGTGCTCTAGATTGAGTTGTGGAACTTAAAATAAGCTAGAATCAAAGGGAATATGAAGAAAGCTCACTGAAGAGAACCCGAACACCTTCATCCGAATTTTTCAGTAAAAACTCAGTCGGTTCAACATCTTTTTTTTACTCCAATCTCTTCAATATATTGTAGACTATCATGCAAAGAGATGTGCTGCATGGGATGCAACTCATGCTTGGAGTAAACCAAAGAAGAGGTGGTGGGTTCCTTGTGAGCAAGTTGAAGATGAACTTGAAAAACCCATTTTTCAAGTTTTGTGTAATTTTTCAATTTCAAAATCATTTTGATTTTAAAATCATATTTTATTTCTAAAATAAAAATTTATTAATTTTACAAATTAATTTCATAAATTAATTTTCTAATAAAATTAATAAATAATCATTTAAAGAATTTAAATAATTCTAATTAATTTAATATCCAATATTAAACTAATTTTACACAAATTTATCTTCATATTTAAATCATATTTAAATATATTTTCTCCAATTCTGTTTGATTCAATTTGAACGTTTCAAATTAACTTATCACTACTCTAGAGCTAATCCATTTTCGAGTTAGTAAAAGGACCTCATGGACCTACAGATCATGGGCTCCAACGATCCGAGATTAATCGGCTAAACTCATTAGACTGATCTAATCCCCATTCCTTAACTAATGGGTCACTCCATTAAATCCCATAGTTAAACTCCCCTCACTGTAGATATATCATGTCCACTCGATATATCCATGATTAGTAAGTTAACCCTTCACAGGTTGTTCACAATAACGGCTGGGTCAAATCTATGTTTTACCCCCGAAATTACCTCTTGTTCCTTAAGTCCCCACTGATCCCCTAATGAACAATTGTTTTGTGATCCAATCATAAAACCGAGTCCATCTCATGCCAAATGAGAGGGCGGGATCCCTTGTTCAAACCCCAGAATTAGTACTTAAGGGAACAACCTCTCTACTATCCCTAAAGTGGGTAGGAGTGGATTCCCTCTTGCACCCTATGTCCCCAATTATCTATCCAGTCTTACCCCTGAAATGGCAGTCATATTGAGCCAGCGCTATTGAGCCAATCCTCACTTATGCAAATTTAATGGGAATCCCGAATAAACAGGAGTTCATAATTAGCTCAGGATTAAGGTCAAGTTACCTAGGTTATCGCTTTGAAATAGTCCGTCTTAAATAGTAAACAACGTTATAAAGTAAGAGTGACTCATTTCGTGGTCCGATTTTGTACAAACTCTTTTGCACAAGGACACCTCCACTCCTTATGTCCAACATGAACGAATTAGGATCACTTCATTTGTAGCACTTTTCAACTCCTTGTAACAACTATAGAATTGGCCGTATCCAAGAGTGTTACCAGAATAAGGTACCTAACCTTATCCATGTATTATAGATCATTTTGACTATTTACTCGAACCTGATCCACCTTTATGCCTCCACATAAAGTTCAAGTACTCATCCAATAGTCAAGGGACTTTTAGGTTTATTGGATTTCTATTCAAACAATAGATCTATTCAATAACACCTTTATTGAATTATCAGAATAAGTTCCATTATTTACATACCATGAGTTTTAGGACATAAAACCCAACAAGCAAGACATTCTTTGAGAGTTCTTCATTCCTACAACCCATTCTGAGTGAATATCGAAGCTTTGTCGGAGTTAGAGCTCGAGAGAGACTACTCCACCGCCTATCCATGGCACCACCGGCAGCACTGACATATATCTGATGGAAGCAAGAGATTACCTACATCTAGCCTTCCACCTCTCTTCTTATCTCTATATTGTATTACATTTTGGCTTAAGACATTAATACATTTTGTAATCAATGCATCTCTTTATTTCCTTCGACACCATCTTCATTATCTTCTTTTTTTTCATCGTTTAGTTATCAAAGGCAGTCGCATACTCAATCGTGTAGCCTAGAGATAGAACGCATGTAGCAACCCACCGAGAGGTGTACATTGTGTGAGTATAGCGAGTCAATCCTCTTTACTTAGTGCGAGGCTATCGCAATGCTTGTTTATGAGTTGATTAGCCGCGATTAACTGCCCGAGAGGGTAAGTAGTGGAACTCACTAAGCAAAGTAAGTAGTGTTCCTAGAGATAGGAATATTTTTATGCTCAATGCAACTATGCGTTATAGAGATATAAGCATGTGGCTAACCACCGATAGGTGTGCGACGATTAGTGTGGCGAACTGGGGATTACCCTCGCGATCAAGCTTAATGATGCGGTGAATTTGTCCCCTCCACCATTCTATTTCTTTTTCCATACATCTTATTACGCGTTAACAGTTGCCGCATCTCTACAAATTCTCATAGTCATACTTCCATTGCTCAATCTGTTTATTTAGGAGTAGGAGTAGCGCATAGTCTTTTAACTTCTTTTTTTCTTTTATTCATCGCCTCAAACGCATTGCTTCACAACATTTAGCTACAAATCCCTGAGTTCGACCTCGGATCATCTCGAGAAACTTGCGTTCTCATTATACTTGGCGAGAAAGCAAGAAAACTTGTGGCAGGAACGCATGGTCATCGCATATATTCTTAAACGCATGTTGCATATTTCTTAGCCCAACGCATGACCATCGATGCATAGAGATCAAAGCCTAGCATAAGAACACGCATTATATATATTTTCCTCGCACCAAGTTTTTGGTGCCATTGCGGGGGACTAGGCAGCTAATAGTTTGTTAAGTTTTGTGTTTTTGCAGGCACCCTTTTAGTCTCGAGTGTATTGTAGCTTGTGCGACCAAGTTGCAAACAATATTTGAGTGAAGGCGATGCGCCAAGAATCAATATTGACCCAGAGATAGAAAGGTTATCTGTCGTATGAGTTGGAAGCAGTCTTAGGAGTGTGTCAACCAACATGCGACCAACAATTGCTGGAAGCTCCAATGGTCAGGACGAGTCTCTTGACCTAAGCAGTTGAGATTAATCACCTGCATGGAAGATGTCTGGCGGTGGTTTCACTCCAATTTCTTCAGAAATGTCTTCTAACCTATATTTACTTTGCTTTCCTAGTTTAGTTTATTTATTTAATTATTGCCATTTTGGATTTGCGGCTGCTTTCTTGGATGTGGTATGTGCTCGCTCCTTGTGGATGCGATAATAATTCCTCTCGGAGCATGGTTTCAATGGAAGAGTCTTCTCCATCATTCAACACATGGCTACATCCTCATGAATTCTAAAGTATGGTCACAATTGTTATTCTGCTCGTAGGTTCTTTTCTTGTTATCTTTTATGCATTATCCTTCTAAAATTCTCTTTTGTCCGCTTGCCTAACTTTGCGTTGAAAGATTAGCACCCATGATAATACTTATAAAATACTTATAATTCACTCCATCCACTAACTAAACGTCACAAGGCTCACCTCACTTTAATAGCTCCTTCAAGGTTTGACAGTCTAAGTTTTATTATGTGTAAACCTCTGCTCAAACATCCGTTACCACATTCCTGACGAGTTTGTTTTTAGCTTTCCGGCAAGAACACTGCCACCTTCTAAGTTTGAGGGTGGTAGTGGTCCGGGAAAATACGTCCATCACATTGCGAATAAAAAAAAATAATAAAATAAAAATATCATAATAAAAACTCCATTGTCAGCACAAAGGGGAGACCCAAGCTGATAAAAGTTAAAGTTGTGAAAGGCACTTACCCGTAGTCGGATACTTCGCATGACACCCGTACAGGTAAGCCAAAACGAAAGTAAGTGGCCAAAATCAACGCATAAGAACAACTCCTCTGTCGGGCGCAACCCCAATTAAGACAAGAGTCGAGTGAATATGGTACGCAACCGAAGTTGGATGCCCGTATGTCACTCGTGGGGGCAAGCCAAAACGAAGAGCGTAACCAGGTTCAGCGCCCCAATTCAATAATATATCGCAGAGCTTTGAATCATATTAATCGAACGCATTGTAAAAAGGTAAAAGAAAAGTTGCTTGAAATGAGTAAGGAGTTTTTTGAGCGGAGGCTTACTAGATTTAAACTTAGAAAATATCTCTTTGAAGAAGTAGCCAAAGTTGAGGAGAGCATTGCTGCAAGGTTAGAGGTATGAGTGAATTATATTTTGAAAAGCTGGTCATCGCAAAGGAAAAGCCAGAGGGTGAATTTTGAATTTCTTAAGTATTAGACATGCTTGAGGACAAGCATGATTATAAGTTTGGAGGTGTGATAGCTGGTAGAAATACAAGTTATTGTAACCTTTTATTTAGAATTGTGAGGGCTAACAAATAAAATATGGGGTGATAATACTAAGAATTCATGTGAAAAGTGAGCTTGAATTGATCAACACGGGAAATCTCTGCTAACCCAATAGACATTTTGACGCAGAATAACGCATAATAATAGGTTAGCAGAGTTTTCCTGTGCTGATCGACGCAAGCTCACTTTTCACATGAATTCTTAGTATTATCACCGCATATTCAACTTGTTAGCCCTCACAATTCTAAATAAAAGGATACAATAACTTGTATTTCTACCAGCTATCAGGCGCCATGAGGCCGAGTGATAGGTCTTAAAAGAACCATGTTCTTAACATTAATTCCCTCAATTTTATGTTACTTATTTGCTTAACATGTCAATTTTATAGGTAAAACAGTCTCGAGAGTATTTTGGAGTCATTACAAGAAATTTGGGCAAAATGCCATCAAAATAATTACCAAAATGCCATCAGAAACAGTGTTACAACCCTCCTAGAAGCATTGTGCAATGCTGGAAGACAGAACACATCAAATTGTTGCACAACAGGGCAACATCGCAATGTTGCCAAGAGCGTCGCAATGCTTCAGAGATTGACAGAAATGGCTGCACGCGTGCGTGCCTTGTGCAACCCAGCGTCAGCCAAGCGTCTCGACCCTCACCCAACTCTTCTTGGGTTTTATACGATTTAGTGTTGCAACGCCTTAGCATCGCGACGCTACACCTGTGAATATAAAAGGTTTGCTTTTAGTTTTAGCAAAGAGAGGCAGAATTTTCTCGTGGAGTCCGAAGTTTCTCTCAAGATCAGTTCATCTCCTTGGTAATTCTGTTCTATTTAGGTTAGATTTTCATTTCTTTCTTTGAATTGTAAATGATGTATTGAATTTCTCCATGGATTTGTCAATGGATTTGTGAAATATTTTCTTCAATTTCATCTCTAGTTCAAGAATTTTTTGTACATATCTTGAGTTTTCTACTTTTCTTTAACACATTACACTCTGAATGTATGCTTCTTTGAATCAATTTGAACTTCTAAAAGCATGTTTAGGGATCTTTACTTTTGAGCATGTATAGCTAAGATTCTTAGTTTTGCTACAATCTTGATTGGATATGTTGCTATCAATGTATTCATATAAAAGAATGTCTAGCTAACAAGTAGCAATAGTTAATTGTGTATTTGATGGATTTTCCTAGAGTACATTAATTGCTAGATTCAAAGATAATCTCGATTAATTGAATATGGCTATCTTGACAATTGATCGACACAATTGAATTCTTGGGCATAATGCTTATGTTTTCTATTCTATATGGATGCTATCGAACCCAATAGGATTAGAAGCATATAGGTTGATTAGAGTTAGATCTTTCAACTTTAACCAATGTTTAGGACGCTTTCTTGATTAGATTTTTGCTAGTTATCCACCTTTGTAGAGACTAGCTTAGTCGAGTCAAGCTAGTAGTTGTGGTCATAATTCGATTGCAAAAATTAATTTGTAAAAATCAATGATAGAAATTGCAAAGAATGTCTAGCTTGAACTAGAAAGAAGATTGACCAAACCTTGTTTACATTTATTCTCTTTCTTTTAATTTCAAGTATGTTTCTTGCTTTATCAAAACCCCCCGTTTTTATCACTTTTATAGTTGAATTTAGCTTAAGAAAAGATTAAATTTAAGCTTCCCTGTGGATCGACTCTGTTCTTGCCGCTTATGCTACTTGTTAGTATAAGATGTAGATTTCGGTGATTTATAATTTGTCGGTTAGAGTCGAATTAACGACATCTATTTGAGTGCGAACATCGAACATAGATCTCATGGTGTGAACTTTTAGGGAGAACGTGAGAATAAATTGACATATCATATACATCATTTTCCTCCCATTAAATGTTTTAAACTTAGGGTTTTTTTATTTAGGTAAATTCGATTAATAATTTATCTAAGTCCATTGTTAAATTGGCCCAATAAAAGTTTATATTAGATAGTTTAACAATATATGATTTTGTCCATTAAACATTTTAACAAACTACATCATATATTGCATGCTTATAAAATATTTGTTTAATTCACCTTCCAAGTCAGCTCTCAAGTAGAGGTATTCCATTTCCGTCCGCTTAAATACCTCAGCCTTAGAAAGAACCTTCATTAGACAAAGGTCCCTTATACACAATTATTTTATAAATTTAATCTTTTATTATTTTCAATTTAATCCTATTAAAAGAAAAACAAAAGACTAACCTATTTCTAATCATATTAGAAATACTTCAATATAGGTCTAGGTGAATTAATTTTAAACCATTTTAAATTAATTAAAACCTATGTTTGCATGCAACTCTTGATTATAGATTTTAATTCTAATCCATTAAACTTATAACATTTATAAATTAATGAAATATTAAAACCTATAATCATGCATCTAATGACATTAATAAATATAATATTTATATTTACTAAGTATTGTCATGCTCAATGCAATTCATTTTCATCATATAATATAACACTTATAATAAACACTAATGAAAATAAAACATTTCCATCATTCAACCATATAATATAACATTTATACTATAGTATGACACATGGATATGCTTAATGATACACACAATCGTATAATATAACATTTATATTCATTATGATGCATGGGCATGATTATAATATCATGCAACTATATAATATAACATTTATATTAAATATGATGCATGATAAATATTTATCGTAAGATGGGATTTTAAAACTATATATGGTATACATTATGCAACATATGAATTTAATCATACATCACAAGTAAAATTAAATAAATAGCAAAAGTGAACCAAATTTTGGCATCCCTAAAATTAATTAAATTGATATAACATTTATAATAATTTAATTAATTAAAAAACAATTAAAATTACATTAAAAAGAGAAATTTTTTACAAAAAAGCTTCAAAACTACCTCAAGCCTCGAACCCACGACCTTTGGAACTGCCTGAACGCACGCCTGAAGTTCGAATAGCGTTGTAATGCTGGTCTGGTAAGTTCCCGCAATGTAGAGCTAGGTCACTCGCAACGTTGCAACGCCACTACCGAGTATCACAATGCTGGCCATCTTTGCTACAGCGTAAAAGGTAGCATTGCAACATTGTCCCTTTACGCTCTAGTACATAATGTAATTTCTGCTTCAATCTAAGTTAGTTCTTACTCCAAATTGCACTAATCTCTTCAACAACACTTGCACCATGATCGACATATACTTATAGACTCAATAGCATGAATTAAATGCCTAAAACAATGGGTACTTACAAATTTAAACAACTTTAAAGCAGTAAATTCTAAGTGCCAAAACTTGAAATTATCCATTTTTCAAACCAACATTCACAATGTAATAAACACCCATCATTTCTCTAATTTTTGTTTCCAAAAGAAATACAGAGATACAACATGACTCTAATACCAATTGATGGATTTGAATCTTCAGTGGAAGCGAGTAATCGCCTTGTGTTAGTGATTTCATTTTGAAAAGAACTCAAAACAAAGAAATTATACATAGTAGGAAAAACATTAAATATGTATAAGCATGCTTTTAAAAAAATAGAGAAGAAGGGAAGAAGAAACGCTTACCCTTGTCGAATTTCTTTCTTTACGTTTCTCCTCTCCAATGTCACAAGCATTGCCTTCACCAAACACGGCAAGAAAAGATTTGGACACCTGATCCATGTCCTTTTGGTGTTGCTCCCAAAAGACTAAGTGATAGCACCATAACAGTGCTATGATTTCCCGCTTCATCTATTCCTGTTCGTGTATTTTTATGCATTAAATGTTGTATTTTGTAGGTAATAATCATCCAAATGGTAGAAAAGTCAATTGGAGCAAAAATGGATTAAAAAAAATGAGTTAATTCGGAGCTTTGTTGCATCAAATATAAAAAAGTCGGACAAATTACAAAATTGTCCCGATCAGCAGGGTAATTAAGCTACACACAGCGTAGTTACACTACATATTTGACAAAAAACACGTAGAAATGTTGCGCACCGGTCTAAATTAACTCAAAGTAACAACGCGACCCTTACGCTTGAGACTTAAGCTCCAATTAGAGCGTAATTATGCTCCTACTAGCATCATTACGTTGCGACTGTAATATAAAAGGAATTCTTTCTGAATTAGGTAAAGAGAGAGAAGAATTAGGTCGACTTTAAGAGCATTTTGCTTGGTTTTGGCCATTCCTGGCCAAAACTCATGAGATTTCCTTGTATTTTGATCTTTAATTGAAAATTTTTTCATCGTGAGTCAGATTTGATGAACGATTGAAGGTCGTTACGTTGGTTTTGAGATTTGTAGTGAGATTTATTATGAACTCTTCTTGAATCTTGTTATTTCTTATTGATTTCTTTCTTTGATTTAATTTCTTTAGCAAGCATATAGGTACATTTAATTGACAACTCAATTTCTTGTATGTTTGTCTTTGCTATGCATGACCTTAATGTCCGTCATTGCATTGAAAGCATGAGTAGAAATACATTTTAGTTGAATTATGGCATGATTTCTAGACTTCTAACATAAAAGATAACAAAACCTAAAGATTGAAAATGCATTAGGTTAGATTTGGCCAATCTTGCTTAATGTTCTAATCAATCCAAGATCGTAATGCAATTAACTAAGTAAGTAGCCTTTGTAACCAGCTTAGTTAATTAAGGAATCAACGACATATTGATTTTCCATAGGGAGGGAGTTTGTAGAGGCTATCTCTACATTTGATTAGGCTTAAGAACTAGTTAATTCAAGAATGTTTTTATAATTAATCAATGATTAGATTCATAGAGATCCCAACGATCTCAAAACCGAAAAAGGTAATCTTGTGTTCGATCTCTCCCTTTCTCAATCTATCTTACTTTTCCGTAATTTTAGTTTTGGTATTTACTTTTTCCTATCAACAAACACAAAACCCCCGTTTTTATTGCTTTTCAAAGATGAATTTAGCTTAGTGATATGGTCGATCCTTACGTCATTTGTAAACCTCAAATCTGATCAAAAGTAAATTTGTAAAGATCACCGAACTACTTTATTATTTAAAAGACGCAGCCACAGTGATAAGTACGGGGTCGAACCATAGAGAGGTCAAGAATTAAATCTCTCATAAGCTAAATTTGACTATGAAAAAAGCAATAAAAATAGGTTTTTGATTTTTGATTAATTTGAAAACATGTAGGAAATTAAATTACAAAGGATAAATGTAAACGGTGATTGGCTCATCTAGTTCTCAGATCAAGATAGACATAAAACGTAAATTCAATCATAGTTTTCTACCAATTAATTATGCAATCGAATTATGCATGCATAACTATTCGCTCGATTCAATCTAACTAGCCTCTATAGTGGCGGACAACTAGCATGAATCTAACCAAGAAAGCATCCTAGTTATTAATTAAGGTTGTAAAGGTCATACCCTAACTAATCTACATGTTTCTAAATTCAATTGGGTTTAATAGTGATCATATAGAATTAAAAACACATGCATTATGATTTAGGATTCAATTATGTCGATTTAACTGTCAAACAAGTCATATTCAAATAATCAATTTTATCTTTTGAACCTAGCAATTAGCACATTCTAGGAATAGCCATCAAATTCCCAACTAACTATTATTACTTAGGTGATCTTAGCTAGACGTTCCTATGCAAACATAAATTCAACAAGATATTCATGCAAAATTATGACGAACTAAGAATCAATTAACATGCACGATAATATGTGAAAAGTCAACCTCAAAATCATGCATTTAGGAATTATAGAAGATTAAAAGAAACCACAATTTAGAACGAAAAATACCAGTTGGAAGCAGAAAACTCAAGAATTTAACATTGAATATTTGATCCAAGAAACTAGATGGAATTTACTTAAAAAATCCATAGACAAATCTATAAGGTACAACCCAATCCATGCTTACAATCCAAAATAAAACATAAAACTAACCTAATGATACTGAAAAACACAAAGGGAAAAGAAGAATGTTTGACCTCTCCTTAGCCTCCACGAAATTCAACATAAAAAATTAACCTAAATTGAAGAGAGAATTTATAGAAATTGATCGCAGCATTACAACCCTCAAAATGGCGTTGCAACGTTGCCTTGCGTTTGGGCTGAAAAAGGCACGCGCTGCAGACGGTTGGGTAGCGTCAAAGGATCTATAGCATTGCAATGCTAATGGTAGCGTTGCAACGCTACCTTACAAATGCAGCTACTAAAGGAAATCGAACACGAGGATTTCCATGAGCAGCGGAAGGATCATTCTAAATTACAATCATATATGAACTTTACAATTACAATCTCAAACAGAAACATACAGTTATGCGAAATACAAAATTATAAAATGTTATACAATAGATCAAGGACAAGAGTAACATACTTTTGTTGACTCATCTTCAAGCTCCTTGATCACGGACGCTCGATCACAGCAACACACGAACACTCGTCCAACACGACCGCTACACCGCATGAAAAACATGTACTCGAACTAAGCGATCGCCAAGGTCACGAACACCCCAAACACCACGAACGACCTGCACAGAACCTCGACAGTGTCGAGCTGAGTATGACACCACCAAGAAGGTTACCTTGGTATTCTTGGTGTGAAAATTCAGAGGGTGGGCTTTGTGTGGACGTGGTTTGAGTAAGAAAATTGGAGGAACCACAATCGTGTAAACGATTGAGTAAGTGGGAGATAGAAGAACCTAACGTATAGGATGATGCCCAATCATTTCGGAAATGCTAAGCGATCGTCTAGCAAAAGCTATGCGATTGTTTAGCTCATCGCTTAGTTGAGTGTCTATCGTCTACTAACACTCAACGATTGTTTAGCTCATCCAAGCTGTCGCTTAGTAAATCTAAATTACTTAACAAATCTCCGTGAGTATTTTCCAAGAGTGGAAATCTCAAACAACAATTTCTTAACCTTACCAAAAATAGGAAAACATTTTTTCTTTTATCTCACGGTTACCATGAAACCACCAATAACCTCACACTTAATTGGTTATTAGAGAAAAAGAGATAATATCCAATAATTAATATTATTATAAATATAAATGATAACTAACTTACCATAATATATTTATAATCTATAGTTTTAATATTTTATCTCATGAAACGTATAAACCATAGCTCTTTTTCTATTTCATGGCACTTAATGTAAAACTCATTTACATTAATCCTCCACTAGATGTATCTCATACACCATACCGATCATATCATATATAATCAAATTACCACTTGTCAATTTGAACATTTCAAACCAACACCAATAACTGATCCTCAACTTGAATCCATTGAGCTACCAAGTGGACCTTATGAACCTGTAGCTCGAAGCTCCAATGGTACGTGAATAACTAACTAAACTCTTTAGTCATGGGATCCACCATCCGTTAACTTCCAGGCACTCCACTAAAGACAAACAGCTGAACTCTTCTTACCACAAATATATTATGTGTCCATCTTAAGCAATCAACAGTGCTACAACCCTTCACAGATCGCTCGTAAGTACAGCTCGGCCAATAACCGTTATGCCCCTATAGTTACATCTAACTCCTTAAGTACCACTGAATCTTCTAATAAACATAAGTCATAGTCTACTATGACTAAGTCCTCTCTTCCAAAGAGAAGCTGTGGCCACTATGTTCAAGTCCCAGAATCAGCCCTTAAGGGAGCAATCTCTCTACTTACCTCTACTTCGGGGAAGAAGTGAATTCCATCTTGTGTAAGTGAGTTCCCAACTCCCAAATCAGACAAGTCCCCAAAAAGGTAGGCATGTTGAGTTGGCAATCTGGCCACTCTCACCCATACTAATCAAAGGACCGCCCTCAAAGGCAGGAGTTCCCAAAACACTCAGGATTGAGGTCGTGTCACCTATGGTCGTTTAGGTGAGATGTAAGTCTCTAGTATCAAAGACATTATATACAGAGTCTAGTCATCTCGTGGTCTGGTCTTGTACAAACTCTTTGTATAGGAAACCCCCGCTCGCATGTCTCCACATGAATGGTCAGAATCTACCATTTGTAGTAATTTACAACACTTACAAACCTCTACAAAACGAGTTGTATCCGTAGTGTCACCAGGATCATGTATCCCACCTTAATCTTTATACTACAGAATATTTAGGTTATCACTTAAGGCATGATCCACTTGTATATCACATATACATGCTTAAATTTACATAAGATAACCATGGAGCTTTGTTTATTGGATATGAGTAAATGCCAGAATGAAACAACAGTTGTTTTATTCATAAAACAATGTGTATAATTACAAAAAACGAGACTTCAAGAGAATTAGGACACCAATCCAACAGCTACTACCTTATAGCGTCAAGCGAGTGTTGGACTTAGGCATGTAACGAGCGTTGCAACGCTCTAATAGGGGCATTTTGGCTATTTTCACTCATTTGAAGCCCGGATGCTCCAATTAACTCAAATTTGCTTCAAATTGATCTCGTTTCTCATCAAATGGCCAATTTTACCTCTTAATTGCTTGGTACTTACAAAATAGAAAATTAACACATAAAATCCATTAACGAGCCCAAATTAAGCTAGGAATTATAGCTCTTTTTGAGAGCTATCAAACACCCTCAACTTAATCCTTGCTCGTCCCGATCAAGGTCAAAGCATACAATCAAACAAAATTCATTAAAAAGCATGCTTGCTCAAGTTGCAAAAGTTATTACTCTAGTCTCAACAGGAAAATAGGCTGAAATTTGCAATCAACAATGAAATTCGATTACAAATAATCAATGAAGCACATTTTAAAGAATATTTCTAAATCTATTCATGCATGAGTGAGCCTAGAGTCCTGCTAGTTAAGCTTGCATGACCCGAAAAGTTTTATAAGGTCCTCAATCTGTTTTCCCCTACTCCGACTCGGTTATCAACCTAGAGGGCTAACTTTCACACCCCACTACTGGGAACCTATCACTCTTTTCTCACAGGCTTTAAGCTGTCTCTTATACACATCTAGATGTGTATAAGAGACAGGAACCTATCCACTCTTTTCTCACGGGTCCCTAACTAGACACAGCGGAGGTAGCTCTTTTCACCTCTATCCATGCATACACACTTTTTTTTCCCTTTATTTTTACTTTTTTTGTAGGCAAGCTAGCTTTTGACTCATTTTTTTATTCAACTAATTTGCTTTTCTTTTCTTTTTTTTTTTTCTATTATTTTCTTTTTTTCTATTCATACACTAGGCCCTATTTTATCTACTTTATCTAGTTTTGCTCTAAAACAAATATGGTTACTCTTAAGTCAAATGTGGGCCTTTTGGGATGACAACAGAAATATGAACCAAACAACCCAATTCTAAGCATGCAAGACTTTAATTTTTCAAAACAATGACTTAAAGATGCATGAGAGGGAAGAAAAAAATTTAAAACTAGGCTAAAAATCATGATCATGCTCTCCTAACATTATTTCATACAAATTCAATCATAGGAAGAGTGCGTCATAAACTACTCATCATAACAACCAAACAACAGAGCAAACAAGACAATCAAGCACAGAACATAGTCTGAACACAATGTTCAAGGACCCCAAGCTAATAACACTACCTAACAGGTACCCCACCCCCAACTTAAAATAATACATTATTCTCAATGTATCCTAAGTAAAGCTCTAAAATAAAAAGGAACAAAGGAATAGAAAACCTCCCCTAAAAACATTATCGCACATGGGATGTGGTTAGGTTAATGCTCTTTTGTTTTAGTTTTCTTTTATTTTTATGACCAAGGGGACACCTACAAAAAAGAAAAACAAAAAGAAAACAAAGAAAAGGAAGATAAATACAACACAAAGAATGAGTTAGTAAAAAAACACTAAAAGAAAGAAAGAAAAACTAAAAACTGCGAAAATAAAGAAAGGGAAAGAAAAATACTACCAAAGGCAAGAAGGTAATGATCAGTTATCAATCAGAGTCTGGCGAATCCGGTTTCCTCTGCAAATCACACTGGAAACCAATGTTGGCGTAGTAGAGGCGATTTTGCTCACACATGAAGTTTAACGTCCTCTCCATATGCCCAGCACGACAAGCAATGTCCTGGCTCACCCTCAAGGTTTTAGTAGCCAACCTCAGGGTGCACTCACCATATGACTCCTCAACCACTGGCATATAGTACTAATCCTGGAGATCAACATAGGGAAGCTCCTCAAAAGAAATCTCCCCGTCATCATGCTCATCCTCGTCATGCTCTTCCACACAATAACCACGAAATGAAGCTATTAATGACCTCCAAATGAGTCCACGACGTCCATCCTCTCTTCCTCTATAGGGATCTCTAGCTCGGACCTTCGGCAAAGCTCGATAATCAAGCTAGGATGCCCTAGGCTACCCGTGGTGGAACAATGTCCACAACGATGGATGGAAGCTCTAATGACCCTATCCACATTGACGAACATACCCTGAATGAGGCAGTATAAGAGTTTGGCTCTATCTCTAGTTACATCAATCAGGGAGAACACCGGAATTAGTCTGGAGCAAACAAATGCATGCCAGATCTGACTAGAGACGGACATCTTCGTCTCCTTAAACCTAATTGCGACACCTCGCGAATGAACCTACTCTACCCCAGGCCCATAGAGAGCTTCAATGACTTTCTACTTTGGGAACTGCTGTGAGAAGAACCTACCATACTCATCATTGAAGTCAATCAACCCATAGACTTCATTGATACAAGGAGACGAGAAAGACACTAAAATGCCTCTCACCAATGAGAAATCCCTATCCTCATCGATGTTGGCATAAAACTCCCTAACAAGAGGAACAACCGCCTCACCAGAACGATTGGCCGTGTTTAGCCCATTAGGCTTCAACCCACGATTAAAAATTTTTAAAGCAAGAGGCTCCAACCCATGATTACAAAAAAAAAGAAAAAAAATCCTAAGTCAAAATGCTAAAAAGATAAAGGAAGAAGAAGGAAATTGAGTCTCTCTTTGGCCTCCATAAATTTCAACATGAAAAACCCAAAGAATTGAAGAGATATATATAGAAGTAGGGGCAGCACAACTACACTACAATAAGAGCGTAGCAGCCCTTTGTCTTTTTAACCGAGCGCAACACATAATGTTGCTACCCTGAGGTGGGCACTCCTTTGATGTGGGTCGTGCACGCGTTGGGTGCCTCCGTCAAAATCTGAAGCACTGCAGCACTACAACCATTGTGTGCTAAAGGCACCGAGCAAGGGTAGCCTTTGCTCCCTTAGGGGCATTTTAGTAATTTTGTTCTTTTGAAGCTCTGGATGCTCAATTTCACTTCTAATAACTTCAAATCGACCCCGAACGGCACATGCACTCCGAAATGCATGATATGCTCGAGAATCCTACAAAAATACATATTTAATCATTTAAAACATAATAGATAAAGGAAATTAAAGACATAGAAATAGCACTTTCCGAGAGCTATCAACACCACCACGAAGTTCTTCCTTATTATTCTCAAGGATAAGAGTCGGAAGGAATTGTGGGCTTTTCTAATTTTGTGAGTGAATGGGAGTTTCTTGAGAGAGATCTTTGGAGAGGGAAAAAATGCAAAGAACCACACTCAATGTTCTACGAATTTCATGTATCTAAAAAAAAAAAAAAACTCCCTCTGTGCCTTTTTTTATGTGTAAGAGAGAAAAGGGTTATTCACGTTGAATAACTCCCAAGGGAGTTATTCTTCATTTAATTATAATAAATATAATATAATATAATAAAATTAAAACCTTATATTAAATCATATTTAATATAAATATCACATAATCGAATCATACTCAAATAATATTCTTTCACATAACTCTCAGGGGAGATATTCTTCATTTATTTATAATAAATATAATATAATATAATAAAATTAAAACCTTATATTAAATCATATTTAATATAAATATCACATAATCGAATCATACTCAAATAATATTCTTTCACATAACTCTCAGGGGAGATATTCTTCATTTATTTATAATAAATATAATATAATATAATTAAATTAAAACTTTATATTAAATATATAGAATCATATTCAAATAATATTCTCTCACATAACCTATCACTCTAATATGAATCATATTCATATTAATTTTAACCTATAGTTTTATATGAATCTCATTCATATAATTAATATTTGAATCCTATTCATTATAATATATCATCAAACTTTGTATTATAATGTATCCATATACATCATATTAATTGCATCTCATACAATTAGTTTTCTTAATTAATTTGAACAATTCAAATTAATCCAAAAATTAATTCATTCTTATTTAATCCTTAATGAGTTAGCAAGAAGACCATATGGACCTACAAATTAGAAGCTCCAATGATAGAGATTAATTAATTAAACTCTTTAGTTAGATTAATCAACATTCATTAATTGTCGGTCACTCCATAAAGACCGACAGCTGCACTCTTCGCATGTAAATATATTTCTGTGTCCATGGACATAACCAATCAATAGTAAGTTGACCTTTCACGAATTATTTGTAACTATAACTTGGTCAAATTACCGTTTTACCCCTATAGTTATATCTAACTTCTTAAGTACCACTGATCCTTTAATGAACAATCAGTTATAGTCCAACTATAAACTAAACCCCTCTCTAGCCAGTGAGAGGGTGAGGTACCTCATTGTTCAAGATCCATATTCAGCCCTTAAGGGAGAATTCATCTACTTTCCCTCAAGACGAAATGAGCGAATTCCATCTTGTGAAGCTATGTTCTCAGCTCCTCACTCGATAAATCCCCAAAATAGTAGGCATATCGAGTCAGTGAATTTGGCCACTATTACCCATACAGATCAAAGGATCACCCTCATAAGCAGAAATTCACAACTCACCAGGATTAAGGCCAAGTTACCTATGGTCATCTTAGTGAAATATTAATCTTCTCAAGTACTGGTGTTGTAAAGAAAGACTAATCATTTCATAGTCCAGTCTCATACAAACTCTTTGTATAGGATACCTCCATTCACATGTCTGCACATGAACTATCAGGATCAGATTATTTGTAACACTTAATAATTGTAACAATTACAAATTGGATCGTATCCGTAGTGTCACCAGGATAAGGCACCCAACCTTATCCATATACTACAGACCATTCAGCTTATTACTTAGACATTATCCCCTTGTATGTCAACCAAATGCATGTTTAAGTTACATTAAATAAACTTGGATCTTAGTTTATTGGATATGGATTAAATCAGACTAAATGTCAAATAAAATAACATTTTATTTTATTAAATAAATAATTCGTATACAAATAATTTACAAACTATGAAACCCACGAGATTTAAAGCATCAACCTCACCATAGTTCACTCTTAATAGTTGCTTTCCATGAGCTAGAATCTATAGAATTCGAGGCCTCTTGGGTATTGTTGGGATCCTCATCTATTAGAAACATACATGCAAATTAACTATCTATATCATCTGGTCTTTCAACTAAAAAGGTAGTTAAGAAATTAGGGCCAAAATTTTTATTAGGTTTTTATCTTTTTACTTTTTTTTGTTCAATTTCATGCGTATTATCATATATTTTCTTGGGTTCAATTTCTTGCATACTATCAAAAAAAGGAAACGATGCAGATACTTTATCAATATCAGTAGTTATATTATCTACTTTGATCATTGGAAAAACATGCTAAAAAAATTCAGCACCTTTATACTCACACATCGATTTATCATTTAGACATGTGAATCTATATGAGACACTATTCTTAGCATAACCAATAAAAACACAATCAAAGGTCTTAGATTCTACTGTAGATTTCTTGAATGTAGGATACACAATCAAAAGTCTTAGATTCTATTTCTACGTTATGTTATACCATTTTTTTGTGGTGAATAAGATGCAGTGAATTCATGAATAATGTCATTTGAGTCACAAAATCCTTTTAAAAGAATTATCACTGTATTCACCACCTTTATCTGACCTTAACTTTTTAATCTTCTTATCTAGTTGATTCTACTTCTGCTTTATATTTCAAAAACTCTAAAAGATAGACTTTAATAGATCTAGAAAAATCATCAACAAAAGATGCATAGTAATTTTTTTCGCCTCTATTTGGGGTGTATTTGAAATAAGCTAAACCAGAATGATTCAATTCAAGCAATTTTGTACTTCTAGAGGTGACAGATTTAAAAGGTTTCTTGACAAATTTTGCTTCCACACAAACATAACATTTACTAGTTTCAGATGCATTGATAAGTTATAATTCTTTAAGTTTCTTAACCGATGCAATATTCACATGACCTAATCTACCATGCCATATATCAAGAGACTTAACTATGTAAGCAGAAATAGAAGCACTTGCATTCATCATATTTGCAACAAGAACTGTGTTCAAGACAAAAATACCATCAACTAGATTTCCCTTACTAACAAAGTTTCCATTTTTGGTAAGGAAAACCTTGCCAGCTTCTAGTACAATTTTAAGCCCAGCCCGATTCAACAAACTTACAGACACTAGATTCCTATGTAAGGGAGGTACATACAACACACCACTCAATGGTAAAGTTTTACCATAAGTGAGTTTTAAAAGAATCTTCCCTTTTCCATGTACCCTTGTTGTGGCAGAGTTACCCATGAATACACATTCTCCATCAGCAACATCCTGGTAGCTATGAAAGAGTTCTCTATTTGAACAAAAGTGTCTCGAGGCATCAGTATCAAGAATCCATTCAGATTTGTTTTCCACCAGGTTGGTTTCCACAACCACAACAACAATGATACCATCTTCAGTCAGATTTGCTTGCGGCGCAGATCGTTGATCTGGTTTTCCTTTCCTATGGTTGCATTGATAAGATTTATGCCTTTGTTTTCCATAGACATAATAGCTAGAGGTATACACAGTCCGAGTTCGGCCGGGTTAAAGTAGTTTTTTGGACCAACTCGAAAATCGGGTTGGCCTTACCCTCAATGCTATTAGTTCTATTTTGAAAGGACAACCTAACCCAACCCAATATTTTCGGGTTGGTTCATCAGGTTGGATATATTTTTTTCATTTTCTTCTTTTCCCTTCCTTTCCTCTCCATTGAATTTGATGTTTGATACTATAGATCAAGAGACTAAGTGAGAAATCGAAAGATTGAAAAAAATCAACAATGAAGAACACATAATCAGAACTTAATCGGAATGGAATCAGAACCAAAGAACTTAAAATGGCTAAAATTAGAGCTTAAAAGAAATAAGAAACCTGATGAAACGAAAAACTGGGGGAAAATTAAAGAAAAAGAATGAAGGCATAAGTAATACAAACCTTACATTGACGATAGATCTCTTGTGTCGAAGAGACAGGAAGAGGATAAGCCAAGAGAAAAGTCATATTGTTGAAAAAGAAGAGATGATTGGAAGTGTTGGGTTGTATGTCCTAAAACTCGCAATTTGTAAAATTAAACATATTCTATTTGCAATAAAGATGTTATTGAGGTTTATTCAATAAAACTGTTATTTAATATGTAAATTGCACTTGTAGAAATTAAATCCAATAAACTAACGAACTCCTGGATATAACATGAATACTTGAACCTTATGTGGAGACATACAAGAGGATCATGTTTGGTATATAGCCAAAACGATCTATAAGTATAAGGATAGAGTTGGGTACCTTATCCTAGGGATACTATGGATGAAACCCCCTTTGTATTTGATATAAACGATGTGATCCCAAAATCCTTGATGTGGAGACGTACGAGTGGGGGCATCCAATGCAAAAGATGTTTGCATAAGACTGAACCACGAAATAGTCACTTTTCTTTATAACGTCGTTTACTGTTAAAACTGACTATTTCAAACTAATGACCTAAGGTAACTCAATCTTAATCATGAGCTAACTATGAACTCATGTTTATTAAGGATTGTCCTTTAATATGCATGGATGAGAGTGACTCAACAACGCCACTTAATAAGCCTTCTATTTTAGGGGTAAGACCGGGTAGATAGCTGGGGACATAATCATGCAAGATGAAATTCACTCCTATCCATTTCAGGGTTAGTAAATAGGTTATTCTATGGCTGAGAGGGACACAGTTTATTGATAGGACCATAAACCAATTGTTCATTAGAGGATCAATGGAGACTTAAGGAACAAAATGTATTACAATGGTAAAATGGTAATTTTGACCCGATTGTTAATACGAATAACTTAAAAAGCATCGACTTACTGATCATGGTTAAATCAAGTGGACAAAAATATGTCTATAGTGAGGAAAGTGCAGCTATTGGGCTTTAGTGGAGTGACCTAGTAGTTAACGAATGTTAATTAATTCGATTTAAAGAGTTTAGTCAATTTATCTTGGATCGTTGGAGTTCATGATCTAAAGTCCATTAGGTTCTCCTACTAGCTCACAAATGGATCAAACCTTAGTATAACATGATGAGAAAATTTGAAACCTTCCAATTCGAATTAAGGGAATTATTGATTATATGTGATATAATTAAACATTTAATTATCGAACTAGACGAAATTGAAGAGTTGAAGATTATTTAAATATGAGTTAAATATTAATTACATAAATAGGGATTCATGTTTGAGGAATTGGTGTTTAATTAATTTAATATCAATTATTTGGAATTAATTTTATTAAAATTAATTAAGTTAAAATGTCAATTATTTAATTAATATCTTATAAAATTATTTTTCATTTTATTTTTTGAAACTAGATTTCAAATTAAACATTGAATTTTGTATAAAATTCAGTTTTAAAATGAAAAATACATAGTTAGTGGGTTTTTCCCACTTGGGACACCAAAATTCAACTCAAACTAAACTCGTCTTGGTGTCAAGTTCACAATCAATTTGATTGCATCATAAAAAAAATTTAAAAAAAAAAAAAAAAACAAAATTCAGTTCTATTGACTGAGGTTCTTTCCTGCAATCTGGGTTTTTAGAAGAGAAAAAAAGTTCTCTCTTGTTCTTCACCAAACACCAAAATATTCTTATGAAATCTCCCTTAATTCAGTCTCATTTTGGGTTCCACCACCCAATCTAAGGTCCTAGAGGATTGTAGGGAAGATCAAGTGGTTGTCACAAGGTGTTGCAGAGGAGATTCAAGCTAGAATTGAAGTAATTGAAGAATTATTCAAAGGTAAGTTACTGAAACCTTATTTCTTTATTATGACCATGCTTGTTAGATTACTAAAATTGATGGAATTAGAGTTCTTAAGATCCAAATTTCTTTCACTTGTTGATTGTCAACAGGAACAGGAAAAGGGTTTGAGAGGTGAATTGTTCTTGAGGGGTGAAGTCGTCGGAATCGAAGAAGATGATGCATTGATGAATTAAAGTAAGAAAGATTCTGAGAGTGAGAGGAAGGTTGTGAGAGGCGAAATTGAGATGGAGAGGGAGACCATAGCGAGCAAGTGTGAAGTTGAATGAGAAGAAGGTAGCTAGGGGAGATCGATAGAGGAGGGCTGATGCAAATGAATAAAATTGTTGATTCATTCTCAAGGGTGGGGAGGAGGCACTGTTGATTGTTGAGCTAGGTTAAACCGAGTCGGGTCGAGGTGAACCAGTCAACAAATCTAAAAACCCAAAACCCGACCCAAAAATATATTCTAAAAAACTTTCAACCCAACCCAACCCTTACAGTTTAGGTTGGGTAGTTCAGGTTGGTTGAGTTATCGGTTTTTTGTACACTCCTAATAATAGATCAATTTTTTCTTTTCAATCTTCCCACTAGAAGTCTTTTGATGTCCCTTCTTTTGTGAGGAATGGTTCTTGGCAGATTGCTTGTCATTATTTTTTAATCTGTCTTTGTTAATAACAGATGACTCAACAAGGTTGGCGTTAACTGAATTTAAATTTTCAGAAATTGTCCTATCTTTCTGTCTGTTGACTTCTTCTGTGCGCATATGACTGATTAATTTTTGTAGGGTAAGATACTTCTTTTTGTATTTCAGGTGATTTCTGTAGTCACTTGATGATGAAAATTAGTGAACACATATTATGTGATGCATGTCTTAAGTTATGCATTGGTTCTTATGCGTTGGAATGGAATGTATGCATTGATCTCATATGCAATGACCATGCGTTCCTGTCACAAGTTTTCTTGCACTCTCGCCAAGTATAACGAGAACACAAGTTTCTCGGGTGATCCGAGGTCGAACTCAGGGACTTGTAGCTAAATGGTATGCGGTGATGTGTATGCAGCGAATAAATAAAAGAATGATGAGGGTGATAAGCTATGAACTACTCCTACTCCTAACTAACAAACTAAGCGGTGAAAGTATGACTAAGAGGTAGAGACACGACAACTATTAACGCGTAGTAAAATGCATGGAAAATAGATGAAAATGTGAGGATGTCTTCACTGCAACACTAAGCTTGACCGCAAGGGCAACCCCAGCCAACGCAAGCTATGCGATCATGCTATACATACTTGACGTAGACGCATGTAATGTATATGCGATAGTGTCGAGAAGCCTATTTCTAAGCCTCCATATGACCGCATACCACCATAACCTACCTTAAGGGTGCATACGCTGTATAATAGCAAACAGATCTTATCTCTAAGTTCCTCATTCTTGCTTATGCGATCCAATCCACTCTTTCGAGTTTTAGATTTGGTTTTTAGACTACTCTCCCAAGTATGCCTAAATGATGAATGATGCGCTCATAAGACAAGGTAATCGCGTAAACCTGGTTGACGTAAGATTATTCCTATTCCTAGTGAACACTTGCTTACATTACTTAATGTGACCAACCACTTACCCTCCCGGGCAGTTAGTTGCTACTGATTTTACTCATAGACAAGAATTTTGTTCACTTATAGATAAGCGTTGCTACAGCTTCACACTAAGAAAATAAGGTTGTCTCACAACACTCACGCAACGCACACCTCCCGGTGGTTTGCTACATGCTTCATATTCCTATGTTGCATGATTAAGTATGCGATACTCTAACAGTCTTACTCAGTGATGCAATGAAAGTAAAGGATACTAAGTAAATGAAAATGGAGATGGAATCGAAGGAAATATAGAAATGCATTGATCACAAAATGTATTAATTCCTTAAGCCAAAATGTAATACAATACAAGGGGAGAAGAGAAATGGAGGGCTAGCTAGAAGAAATGTCTTGCTTCCAACAGATGTGTGTCAAGGCTGCTGGTGGTGCCATTGATGGGTGGTGGAGTAGACTCTCTCGAGCTCTAACTCCAGCGAAGGCTCTGGTCGTCACTCGAAAATATTGAAGGGGATGAAGAACTCTCAAGCTATCTTCTCACGCTTTGGTTTGGATCATAAGGATCCGCCCTAAGGCAGGGAGCCTCAGGCAAAAAACCTTGGATGATTTGAAATTCTGCTTAACAGCTTCTATTTATAGAGTTTGATCACCGACAACATTTATGGACCTACTCTGAATCTGACACTCGCGGCGTAATGGTCCTTTTCTGAATCTCTGCTGCTAACGGCGTGGTAGGTGAAATGTCAATATCATCTTTTGATACTCCTGAGGTATACGTTCATGTTTGCATTACAACAACCTTGCGTTCACCCTTCTATTATGGTCATCATTATGTAGTCGCAAGCTCTCTGCGATAACCGCATTCGCTTGACGGCCGCAACTTCTATGCGATGGACGCATGCGGTAAATGGACGCAACATCCATGCGTCGAGCGTATGCGATCATCTTTGCGATAACCTGGATCCTGCTTATGCGATCGATTTCTGCGGTTGCTACAAAAATAAACAATTGAACGCATAATAACGCATAATAGTGGGTTAGCCGAGATTCTTAATGCCGATCGATGCAAACTCGTTTTCTCATGAATTCCTAACATATTCGCCGCATATTCTACTTAACAACCCTCATAATTCTAAATAAAAGGCCTATAATGACGTGCATTTCTGCCCGTCATCATCAGTCCAAGGTGGGAAAAACTTTTTAAGCTGTACATTTTCTTGGAGAATTTCACACATCTTCATACCTTCGGATAGTACATTCACCACCAAATTTTCATACTCATAAACCTAATCTATAATTGGTTTCTCGTCTGTCATTTGAAATTGCAGCCATTTTCCAACGACATACTTTTTTTTTGCCTGCATCGTCTCCACCATATCTAGACTCTAAGGTTTTCCATATTACCTTTGTAGATTTATGGACCAAGAGAAAAACGAACAACATACTATCATTTGATTAAGAAGATGGGCATGAACAATCTTGTTGTCCTTTCTGAATTTGTTGGGATCAACATCGAAACACTGTTTCGGTTGGGTAGAATCAGTAACGTCAGAAGATTCTGGAACGGTGGCAGTATCAAGAACCATCTTGATGGGGCATTCTGTGGTGATGACGTAGTCAACCTCTAGCTGTTCGATGAATATCAACAACTTCTGGAACCAACGACGATAATTTACTCCATCGAGAAGTTCAAATTTCTTCAGATCTGGGAGGACCTTACCGTTTTTTATCAACGTTCCAAAAAAGAGAAGGAGAATTTGCTTTTAAATTGTAATAACCAAAATTTCGAACTTCGTTGTTGTGTCATGGTAATCCCATTGCCTTGAAGGAAAATTTCGACGCGACTTCAGTGCTAAATCGCGTATGCCGATTACTCCTTATGGTTAAAACAACTCTAATTCAAGTGTGCACTCGCCGGAACTAGGAATGGAATCGACCATAAAAGAATGCTCAGTATAGTTTTTTAGGAAGGGAGAAAACATAAGAGACGATGATGATAATTGTTCTAGCACCAACCCTGTATGAATAGCCTCAACATTTTAAAAATGTTCCAAAAAATGAATAACCTCAACGTTTTAATTTTAATTAATTAATTAATTAAAATATTTAAATTTATTAATATAATGTGGTTTCAAGCCATTTTTAATGAATGAATAAAACGGTTACAATTTAAAAAGAAAATGTAGTAAAAACTTAGATCCTTTTTCACTCGAGGACGACTACTCAAACCAAGCCCCCATCCGACCAACCGACGGCAATGCACATATGTGAGGAAAGGCTCTAACTTCCATCACATCCACAATTTGGAAGCTCATTTACACTCCTTTATATTTATACCCACTCCCTATTGTTAAAACTTCCAATGTGGGACAAGAGCTTCCAATTCCTTTTACTTTTGATATGGGCCTTGGGCAATTAGTCATTCCCAACAACCATTTCTTACAATGATTTGTATATAATGATTGAATTCTTAGCTAACAATAAAAACAAGTTTTTAAAAGCTACTTTTTTAATTTCAAAATTTAGGTTTTTTTTTAAACCATTGTTTAAAAAAAATAGATAACAAAAGAAAAAAAATTGGAGGTAAAAGTAGTGTCTATATGTTTAATTTTTAAAAACAAAATGGTCACCAAACGAGGCCTTAGAGATTTGAACTACATACATGTTTTTTTTAAATTAAACAAACAACGCCAACAAACTCGGAAAAACATTAACCCCTCCAAAAATAAGGGGAAGAACAAAAGCTGGAAAGCAATCTTTCTAGACCTAAGACAACCTAGAAGAGGAATCCAAAGAAGCTAAGTTGTGGGCTACTTGGACTACCTACATGTTGATCGTTGACACATTATAAAGAATAATGCATGTGCTTCGCATGGAAAAAAAATATTTTGGAATGAATACCCAATCCGAGTTTGATTGAGTATGTAATCGAAGTTCTAAAATGAAAGATAAGAAGTAGTTACACAAGTGATTATCGTGGTTCGATGTATAACCTACATCCACTGTGTGGAAACAAAACTCCATGGAAGCTCTACCATTTTCTCTGTGTGTGTGTGTGTGCATGTACGTGTGTGTGTGTGCGCACGCGCGTGCATGGCTTTAACCCGTGGAAATGGGAATTTAAGATATAATTTAGTTTCTGCATTTATTTATATCTTAGTATAAATTCTCAACAAATGGTATCAGAGGTTTTAGTTCAAGAATCATGGGATCATCGGAACCAAGAGATTTTGAGGGATTCATGAAACTTGATGAGAAAAATTTTGGGTATTAGAAAATGAAAATTAAGTATTTCTTCGCTCACAGGAAATTGCATGAGGAATTGATGGAGATACCGAAAGGGTTGTTAGATGAAGATTGGGAAAACTTGAATGAAGAAGTAGTTGCAATCATCGGGATGTGTTTGTCAATGAACGTTGCTAGGCTTGTAGTCGATGAACCTGACGAGACTTATGTGGTGAAGTTGATGGAAGCACTTACAAATAGGTATGAGAAACCATCTTCCAATAGTATGATTTATTTTCATAAAAAGTATTTTAGCATGCAAATGGCTGAGGACACTTCTTTTAATTCCTATATAAAAGAGGTTGCCACTTTAATTAGTTAAAATCTATTAAGATAGAATTTACTGATGAGGTGTATGTTATTCAGTTATTAATATCTTTATATGATAGTTGGGAGACCATGAAAACTATATTGTCTAATTCAATTGGGGACAACACATTAATGTTTTTAGGGATTTATGACTTAGTTATATCTGAAGAAGTTCATAAGAAAGACAGTAATAAAGAATCTGTTTTAGGTTCAGCTTTAGCGGTGTCTAGACTCTAAAAATAATGGGTCGAGTAACAATAATAAAAAGTGGAATAATAAGACTAAGGAGATAGGATGTTTTTACTATCGCAAGAAAGGTCACTTAACATAATGTAAATCTGGTTGAAACTGAAGAAGAAACAGTAAATTTGGTTGAAACCGATGAAGAAACAATTAGTGATGTTTATGTCTGTGTTGAGAGTAACACAAAACATAATAGCCACTCATCTGAATGGACAACTGATAGTGCAACTGCCATACACATAGCTTCATATAGGAGTTTATTCACATCTTCAGGACATCATGATCTAGTGAGGATGGGGGAATGGTAGAGTTTCCAAAATTGTTGGGATTGAGAATATTAATTTGAAGATGGAGTGTGGAGAAAAGTTAGTACTATAAAATGTTAGGTTTGTATCTAGTATGAAGATAAATCTCATCTCTATTGGTAAGTTGGATGAAAAGGGTTACAATTGTGAGTTTGGTAGTTGCCAGTGTAAATTCATGTTAGGATCCTAGATAGTGGCAGTTGGCCACAGAAATTCCTCACTATACAGATGTCAGTTTGATGTTGCCAAAAGATAAAAAAGACGGTGGATGCCAGTTAACACTACAGATGGCAGATGCAGAGGTGTAGTTAAACCAGGAATAATGACAGCCAATTTCGGTCAGTCATATCAAGATCCATCAGTTAAAAGAAAATTGGAAAGTTTAAGAAAGGAAATTGATGGCTATCACGAACACATACCTCGAGCCAAGCTTAAATGAACTATATATATATATATATATTGTGATGGTTTCCTGTTTTTGATACTTTGTTGATTTTATAGGACTTTGAGCCTTGGAGTTCACCAAGATGATCAGAGATAACAGATGTAGTGGCATATAATCTTGGAGTTTGCCAAGATATTATATTTTGTTGAGTGGGAGGCAAGATCGTCGTTTTTTCGCCAAGTGGGAAAATGTTAGGAGTGTAGAGACAAAAGTCTATGGAAGCTCGCATTGATATGTGTATATATATGCATGTATGTATGTATATGTATATTTGACTAAATTCAAAATTGTATTGAAGCTCTACCATAGAAACACCCATATATTAACAAATGTATAATTTTACTTTGGTCAAAATTGAAGTAAATAATTAATTTGTTGTGAATGTAAAATTGAGCTTAGCCCATTTATACTCATTTAGGTTTTTTCTTCAGCAACACATAATATATATATAAATATGTGTGAAGCCAGTAGTTGAAAATTTAAAAGAAAATAAAGTGACGAAAAATCTTGGGGTCTTGCGGTAGAAGGTTTGAAGTTTTTTCTTCAATCTGTGTGATAGTGAGAGAAAAATATAGTGAATATTTTTTTCTTGATTTCTTGAGGTGTTTCTCTATTGTGCTAATCCCAATATACTGAATTGTGGTATTGAGAATTAAATAGTTAGTGTTAGACTATTAAGGAGAGATTTATGGCACCAATTCTTGGAACTTTTTGAAATTTTCATCATAGTAGAACCAGTAATTGCAGAAAACTGGACATAATTCTGAGTTTGGGGCGTACCGGTATCGTTCTCTCTTTTCCTTCTCTTTATTACTTGGTAATTTTATGATAGATAACCATTTGGCTTTAACATGTGGAAGTGAGAATTTAAGATATATTTGTAAATAAGTTGACTCATTTCCTATATTTGAAAACAACTATTTTCATATTTCATTAATGTTGAACTAAAAAACATAACAGAGTTTGTTAGATTAGTTTTTTTAATCATATTTCTTTATTCTTGATAACACCTTTGGGAGACATGTAGTTTGTTCCATAACAAGCACAACCCGCATACATTATGTCAGTTGAGTTAAGCTCACTTGGTTTTATTTAGATTATATGAATTTCACACTTAGATTAGTATTAAGTTGGATCGTCACTCAAGAAAAAAATTGTACCACATCCTTTTCAATTTCAAAAAAAAAAAAGGTGTGTTGTAAAATGGAGGATGAAAACAAAGCACCAGATAACACGAAAATTGAGAGATTATAATATAATAATTAATTAATAAAAATAAAATATAAAATATAAAATATAGAAGCTTGTGGAAATTCAAAATTCTCTGAAAATTCTCCAATTGCTCATTTTGATTTTCTCACCAATGTGCACTTTTTCAAGATCTACCAGATGTCACTATTTATAGGTAATTTGGCAAGTAAGAGATGGAATTATATGGACGCTAATGATGTGTAAGTTTGAGACACATGGATAACATAGTTGGTCTTTTAAGACAATAAACTTGGACATCTACATTACACCTAAATTATAATATCAATAATACTCCCTCTTAGATGCCCATTATATTATATATGAAATATGAATCGTTAAAACCTTAGTATGAAAAAACCCAATGGGAAAAAAAACCTAGTGAAGGAAAAAAAATACACATTTCATATAATCTAATATTCCTAAAAGAATACAATAGATTTGCTCTCCTGTAAGCATATGCGATGTATATTGTGATGTATTGCTTATACACACTACTGATGATAAAAATGATTCAAGTTCATATTGCCATAAACTTGATGACATAATTTTGATCTCTTTATCTAGTCTAACTCTAATGCATGGTTTGTGAATGAAATGAATGATGTGCTCAATGTGCGCTCAAGTTCTTTGCGATAAAGAGAATTTTTATGCGATACTACGTCTAAATATATGCATTGATTACAATGTGCTCGTAGTATGCGATGAAGTAGTGCATGTCACAAGTTTCCTTGCACTGAAACCAAGTATAATTCCAACGCAAGTTTCTCAGAATGATCCGAGGTCGAACACAGGGATTGTTGTCGTTAATGCGATACTTATGTGATACATGCGACCCGTTTTTAACAATGAATAAAGAATGGTGGTTTATACAAAAATATAAATAAATTGCGATGAAAGTAAAAATACATTAATAAAGTAAAGTCCTAAACTAATATGATACATGATACAAGATACATGATACATGATACTGAGGTCGAGAACTGACTGTGAAGTTGTACAAAGAATTGATGTTCGCGATGGCAGGTCTTATGAATGAAGCAGAAAGAGAAAGAGTAAAGAGTAAGAACATTGCAAGTTTGTTAATCATGTTAAGAATGCAACTAAGGTTCCGATTTCCATTGGCTTACACCTCTCGGTGATCAACCGCGTTCTCATATCTCCAGGGATGAACGTGATGGACGCAAGGTTGTTTCCATCTCTGGAAATACTTCTCACTTTAGTTAACGCATTCTTCCAACCTTCTCTCGATAGGCGGAATAACATCTTCACTTCTACTCTCATAGGTGAAGATGCCGTTGAGCATGCTTTAGCTAAACTTAATTATCTCCTTAACACAAATTAACTCACTCGCTTAATTCTTGCCATTTACCCAGGGGATTAAGAACACTTCATGTAGAAAATGGATTATGGATGTATGGAAAGAGACAAAGAGATGACAATGGTGACGATAATAACATTTAATTCTAAAATTAAGCGTTTGATACATGTTGTGAATGAGAGATTAAAGAAGATGAATACAAAAGATGAAATAGAGATTAGAAACAAATACGGAAAGAGTGTCAACGTCTTGACACAGATCCCGATCGGAGATTGTGCTTGCCGGTGTGTGGAAGTGGTGGAGAGGACAGCTTCCCTCAGGCTTGCTTTCTCGATAGAATTGACCTTCGCACAGAGCTTCAGCTATGGGAATTGGAAGGATTCTCTGCTCGGAGACTCACCTCTCGATCTTGCCTCATTGTTCTCCTGGATTTGCTCTGGACAGTCACTTCAGACCAGCCTCTCTCCCAGAATCAGTATATGCACGTCTCTATGTATATATGTATGTACCAGTATCTCGTATCTGTATGTCTTTCAGCGAATTTGAAGAAGCTATTTATAGGCGAGACCTTAGCTCTTTGAATTTATGGTCCTCACTGTATAGTTATGGTAGTTCCTGAAATGGCGGAATGGAAAATTCCTTCTGTTACACAATCAATTCGTCAGAAATGCACAACTAAAAACTGTACACTTGTCAGAATCCTCCGCAAATGCGTTACTTTTCATATCTTCGATCAATCGCCGCATGCGGTATTGTTTTTTATTACCGCATGCAGCTGAAATTGTGTTGATCGCTAAGCTTAAGATTGATTGTTGCATGCGCCGTCATTGTGTTGATCATCTCTTCGTTCTTGATTGATGGGCGCAATGTGACGTATGCGTTGTTTGTTTTGTCTTTGAGTCTGAACGCATGCGGTGACTTATTTCCTGCAAACAGAAGCTGAAACATTCTATTTTACTATCGCAATGGTGTTAGTGGGTGTATTTACGACATTTTATAATTTTCGCATTTCTTAGCCAATTTGTATACTATCGACGCAACTTTCCTTTCTTTTTGCCGCAATATCTAAATAAAACAGTATAAATAACTTGTATTTCTACAAGTTATCATCTCCCTCGTGAAAGCATCACTTGAGATCTTTGAATCATCTCGTTCCAATGTTGTGCACCAACTTTTCAAAGGTTGTAGTAGGTAATGACTTTGTGAATAAGTCTGTCAGATTATCCTCTGAACAAATTTGTTATACAACGATGTCGTCATTTTCTTCAAGATCACAAGTGTAGAAAAGTTTTGGCGATATATGTTTTGTCCTATCTCCTTTAATACATCCTTATTTGATTTAGCCTATACATGTTGTATTGTCTTCGTATAATATTATCGAAATATTTTTACCATAAGATAAGCCACATGTTCCACGAATGTGTTGAGTCATTAGTCTTAACCATACACATTCTCGACTAGCCTCATGAATTGTAAGAATTTTAGTATGATTTAAAGTAGCCATTATGGTCTGTTCCACTAATCTTCATGATATAGCAATTCCTCCACATGTGAACAAATAACATGTTTGAGATCTAGCTTTGTGTGGATCAGATAAATATCCAAAATTTGCATAACCAACTATATCTAGCCAATAAAGTTATTGAAAATCTAATATCTGGTCTTATATTATTAGCAAGATACATAAGTACACCTATTGTACTAAGATATGATACTTCAAGACAAGAAGTTTTTCATTATCATCTCGAGGTCGAAATGTGTCTTTTCTTACATTCAGTGAACGAACTTCCATTGGAATGTTTAATGGATGTGCTTTGTCCATATAAAATCTTTAAAAAAAAAAATCTTGTATAAGTTGACTAATGAACGAATATCTCATTTTCTAAATACTCAATTTGCAAGCCAAGATAAAATTTTATTTTTCTGAGATCTTTCATCTCAAATTCATTCTTAAGGCATTTTATTGTCTTTAAAAACTCTTCAGAGTTCCGATTATATTGAAGTCATCAACACATACAGTTATGATAGCAAATCTTGACTGTTATAAAACACATAGACATATTGGATTATTTTGGTATACTTCTTTCAACAAATATCTACTCAGGCGATTGTACCACATTCATTCTAATTGTTTCAATCCATTTAGTGATCTTTGTAACTTTATTGAATACAATTCCCAAGAACTTGATTCATATTTTCAAATATTTTAAATCCTTATGGGATTTTCATATAAATGTCATTATTAAGAGATCCATATAAATATGCCGTGAAATCTAATTTCTCCCAACGTCACATTTCGTCGAAAAAGTGTGGAAAACACATCGAGAGAGCCTCTCCCGACGAATAAAGGTCGTCAGGAGTTTGGTCGGGAGAAACCCGTGGGGAGAGGATCTCCCAATGCACTTTAAAACGGCGTCAGGAGTTAGTTGGAGAACTCTTGACGCCCTATATATGCGTCGGGAGTTCCCCGACTAACTCCCAACGCCGTTTTAAAGTGCATCGGGAGTTTCCGAACTCCCGACGGTTGTTCTATGCGTCCTGAGTTCCAGAACTTTCAACGGTTTTATTTAATGCATCAGGAGATACAAGAACTCCCGGCGCAATAATATATACGTGGGAAGTTCATTCATTAGTTGAAAATTGTCTATCGAATATTTTAAATCTATTGTTTGTAATTTTTTAAAATTTGATCTGAATAACCTGTAAAACATAGTAAACCAAATAAAGATTCACATAATTAAATAACGAAAATGAAGTCCATATTATAACAAGTAAATTAAAAATTACAATATCCAAACGAAGTCGATATTAGAAGTTCATAAACATTCATGTCACAAATACATAAAATAAATAAAATCAAAACAACGTCTAGAACACGTCTGGAACACAACATCTTCAACAATTGTCCTAGCTCATCTCCGAACAGCATTCTACAATAAAACAAAAACATTCAAATGTTATATTGGTAAACATCCACAACACGTTCAAACTTCAATACGGGTGGTAATGAAACTCTATCCACCCCCCATGACAAACATGTAACCTTCCGAACATCAAAAACACACAAAACGAGTAAACAGTGACCAACACAAATAAAACTCAAACTTTGTCCCTAAAATAGTTTAACCCAATCTCAACCCACACCCCAACAACACATTAAACTTCGTAAACATTCATAAACATAAAAGAAATCCGAGTTCAAGGACAAGACGGGTGTAATGAAACTCTACCCACCTCCCATGACAAACATGGAACCTCTCGAACATAAAAAACACACAAAACGAGTAAACAATGACCAACACACATAAAACTCAAACTTTGTCCCCAAAATGGTTTAGCTCAATCTCAACCCCCCACCACAACACATTAAACTTCGTAAACATTCATAAATACACAAGAACTTCGAGTTCAAGGACAGGATGGGTGTAATGAAACTCTACCCACCCCCCACGACAAATATGGAACCTCCCAAACATAAAAAAACACACAAAACGAGTAAACAATAACTAACATACATAAAACTCAAACTTTGTCCCCAAAATAGTTTAACCCAATCTCAATCCCCCTCTCCACCCCCACCACAACACATTAAACTTCATAAACATTCATAAATACACAGGAACTCCGAGTTCAAGGACAAGACGGGTGTAATGAAACTCTAACCACCCCCCACGACAAAACAACAAAAAACACATCAAAATCTAGTTGTTTGGCTACCATAACTGCAGGATAGCCAACAATTCTTTATCATAAAGCTACTTAAGACATAACTACTTTGCTACCATAACTACAGGATAGCAACATATTAGACAACTAAATAATGTAGTAATCATACCTAATTTGATGGGTTTCCTCTCTGTGATCGTATCATGTCTTCAATCATTTTTTTCATTTATTCTATTTGTCTTGCATGATCCTCTTTCATTTGTTTCTGAACGTCTTCAAGTTCCTTAATCCTCGACTGAGACTGTTGGAAATTGGCTCTTAATTCCTCCATTCCCGTCTCTGTTCCTTGAGTAGATGACGAGCTTGATGAGATGCTACTCCTTCTTGACTTAGGCTTAGGGCCCCCAACCTAGGCCTTTTGAATATCCAGGTCGTCTACCCAAAACCATCTCACAGATTTTATCCCCTGTTAGTGGTTGAGAACCTTCTAGAGTAAGGCTGGATTGTAATTCTAACATTTGATGCTAGACATATTAATTAAATGGGTAAGAACGAGTGACTAAAGTTAAAAATGAAAAACAACACGATAGTAAAGAAAAAAATGTTACATGTGCATTTTCAGCTGCCTCGTTCACAAACTTGCCACCTTTAGAGTGTGTTTCCCTAAATAGGTCAACACGTCCTATTTTTTGACCTTCCTTTTTCTGAAACTCTGCCTGAATTTGCAGGAATGACTTCGATCCACCTACATGGTCGAACGGTAATTTCTTTCTATTCTTCCTACTCGTCACAGACATTTCCTACATTTCAACAAAAAAAAATGTCAATAGTGTGATGTATTAGTAAATGTAGCAAATGATACACGCCCTAAATATTCTACCTGAAATGCTTCACTCTCGAAGCGGTCACACAAAAAGTACCAATCTTCTGCCCTATTTTTAAGCCAGGTAGGCAAATTGGCTCGTGTTTGCTGAGGATCTCCACATTTTTTGGAATGTCTGTGTAAATCTGCTCTAAATTCTTTGAAGGAGTTTTGCATTTGATGTTCTATAAAACGGTTAAGTCGTTGACTGGACAGATCAAGTTCGAAATGAGGCTACAAAAGAATGAAGGAAGAATCAACATAGACGATGTTTATGACTGTAAAAGAATAAACTTATAAAGACCAATAATTGACTCTTAGCCAATTCTATAAATTCGTTTAGAACCTCAGCAAAAGTATGACATCGTACTGGAAATGAAAATCTCACGGCGACGCCGATCGCATTACTAAATCGTACCGAATGTTGAGATATCGATTTTGTCTCCCCCTCATTTATCACGATTGTAATTCTACCATGTTTTTGGACGTATTCTTCCAACTCGATGTTTCGCGAATGCTCGCGTTTTCACCGAGTGGATGCAGAGCTACTATCTGAGGAATAAAAAATTTAAAACAGTTTATGATGTATTTCAGTTAACAGAATATATTTCAAAATATACTAACCTGAAGTATCACCCACAGAAGATACCGTGTTGCCTAGATATATCTCCTGGAATTCTTCATCAACCTCCTATTGCCTATTAGGGGTTAACATCGTATCTATACAAATACAAAAAAGACAAAACAATATTAAATTAACAATAAATACGTGTAACCTAGAGAAAAAGAGAATTGAGTAGATACATCATTACTCATCATCGTAATCTAATTCAAATTATTCATCAACACTTGAATGTTATTGGGAGACAATTGTTCTTCATCATCATTGTTTATGAAGTCATGATCGCCATGTACAATAATTGGTCTTTCCACAATATAGGATCAACATCAACTCTGCATAAAGTAACCTCCTCAATGGTTTCATCCACTTGGACTCCACCAACAATTTCTAGTAAATCTAGTTGTGCGTTTTCAACATCATCCACTTCTGGTACATCCCATATTCGTTTATTTTGGACTACTTGAACAACTTTCCAATTGTTACCATATTTGATGTCATCAATGTAAAAGACTTGTTGTGCTTGGATAGCAAAGATGAAAGGCTCATCGACATACCAAAAGTGTGATGTATTGATCGATTTGTATCCTAAATCTACATGTGTTCTATTACTTTTGTTATTATCTATGTCAAACCATCTACACTTCAACAAGAACACGTCTTCTGTTTGCATATTGGAAATCTAATACTTCGTCTACAACACCGTAGAAATTTTTATCCGCACTTGTGTTCTCACTAATCTCCCCGGCCACTAGAACTCCACTATTTTGTGGAGCTCGACGATTATCACGCTCTACAGTGTGAAATCGTATCCCATTAACAATGCATCCATTGTAAGAGTGCACCTCAGACGAAGGTCCCATTGCAAGTGAAAAGAAATCATCGGAGATATCTTCTTTCTTGTACCGTTGTAGAACCTGATAATTAATTATACATTAAAAACGACTACGTAAAATGAATCATCCCTCAACTGTTGCCTACAAAATGACTATGTATACCTGAGATTTGAACCAATCGGAAAATTTGCGTTGATGTTTTATATATAAGTCAGAGGCTCTTTGAGCTTCACGAAGAATTAACCTCGAATGTTGCCTACGAAATTGATCATTTAAATGTTATATCAAAGGAGTTACCCTAGAATTTAGAAAAGGAAAAAGTTTGAAACGTACTTGTGATAGTCTGTTATTTCTTTACAAATGTTGAGAATGTACCAATGTGCAATATGCTTTTCCTCTGCTGATAGCGTCCGTAAAGTTGACGCCTCTAATGGTCATACCCTCTGCCTAAATAATTCAAATTCACCAAATATCTCGTGATCGGGAATGTTATCGTCATTTCGTTCATCTCTATTGAATTTCATTTCAATCCCACTTAGATATTGCGAATGGAAATTCCATGATTCATTCATTGCATATGCTTCCACTATAGACCCCTCGGGATGTGCTTTGTTCCGTACAAATTGTTTTAATGTTCGTAAACTACTTTCAATAGGATACATCCAACTGTAACTAACTAGACCCACTACTTTGGTTTCATATGGTAGATGAACTGCAAGGTGTACCATTACATCGAAAAAGGCAGGTGGGAATTTTTTCTCCAACTTACAAAGTATGACTATGATGTCTGCTTGTAGTCTGTTCAAATCACTAACATATATTGTCTTTGCATATAAATCGCGAAAGAATATACACAACTCAACAATAGCAGTGGATACGTTCTTCAGTAGGTATGCTCGAATACCAATAGGGAGTAGTCTGTGAAGCAATACATGATAGTCATGTGTTTTCAACCCTAATGTTTTTCCATCTTTGTCATTCACACATCGTGATATGTTAGATACGAATCCATCAGGGAATTTCACTGATTTCAAATACTTACAAAACGAAATCTGTTCACCATTTGTTAATGTGTATACTGCATGTGGTTTTACAAATCTGTTATCGACCTGTATCTAGTGTAGGTTCTTTCTTATCTTCAAATCTTGTAAGTCTAATCGAGCGTTCGTTGTATCCTTTGTCTTTCCTTCAATATTTAACAATGTGCACACCAAATTGTCGCATATATTTTTTTCAATATGCATTACATCCAATTTATGTCGTTTTCTTTAGGTCTGGACCAATATGGAAGTTGGAAAAAAATACTTTTCTTAGTTCAGTTTAGAATTCGTTTTCTTTTTTTATCTTGCTTTGATGGATGTTTGCTAAGCACAGAAAAGTTTAGCATATTTATTTATTGTAAGATCTCTTCTCCATTCATTACGACCGGTGGAGGTCTACGTTCAACTTTTCATCATGTTGTCTACTTCGACGCCAATTATGATTCTCTAGAAGATAACGTCGATGTCCCATAAATGATATTTTTCCTCTTATCTCGAAGGACGAGTTATCTTCTTTGCATATTGGACATGCTTGATAACCTTTTGTACTCCACCCAGATAAGTCACCGTAAGTAGGGAAGTCATTAATCGTCCATAATAAGATAGCATATAATTGAAAAAACTCACCAGTAACAGAATCATAAGTTCACACAATAATTGTCCATAACTCTTTCAACTCTTCAATCAACGGTTGCAAATAAACATCAATTTCCTTTCCAGGAGATTTTGGACCAGGTATGAGCAAAGACATGAAGAAGTTTGTTTCCTTCATGCATTTCCAAGGGGGCAAATTATAAGGAATTATCACCACAGGCCACATCCTATAAGAAGTGCTCATATTTTCAAATGGATTGAAGCCATCTGAAGCTAATCCCAAACGAACATTTTGGGGATCTAAAGCGAAATGAGGAAATTCACGATCAAAATGTTTCCACCCCTCTGCATCAGCTGGATGTCGCAATACATCCTCCGTTTCAACTCACTTATCTTTATGCCATCTCATGTCAGAAGTGCCTTCTTTTGATGCAAACAATCGTTTTAATCTCGGTATCAATGGAAAATGACGCAATACCTTATGTAATATTTTTTTACCCTTGCCATCATTAACTTTGTACTGAGACTCACCACAAACGGGGCATTGTTGCAAATCTACAAACTCTTTCCAATACAATACACAATCATATTTGCACGCATGAATAGACTCATAACCTAGGCCTAAATCACGCAATTTTCGCTTGGTTTCATAAAAGGAAGTAGGTATAGAGGTGCCAGCTGGAAACGCTAAAAAGTTCAAGGACGAAAATTGCGAACAACCAGGGTATAATTCCTTATGTGTTTTAGTCATTAAATCCTCGAATAAGTTTGTGGTATCTCTTTCTTGACCATTAAAGGACATTTCATTCTCAATCCTTCCTTCATTTGCATTTTCGTTTTCAATTGGAACTTGTAAATCGTTTATAAGATTCAACATCTCATTTTCTTTGACAGCATTACTCTTTATACTATCTACTTCAACATTCTGTATTGAATGACTTGTATGACTTCTAGATAAGTTTATTGGCTCACCATGATATACCTATTCACAATATGAGGGAGATATTCCATATGTTAATAGATGTCGTTCCACAATATCTATCTTTTCCCAAATTAAATTCATACAATTCTTGCATGGACATCTTATTCGTCCGGAATCATTAACATGAAACTTTGCCATATCTGAGAACTGGGATACTATTTCTCTATACTCCACTGATAACTTATTCTTTAGTTTAATCCATTCTTTATTAATCCTTAAAAATAAATATTTTCTGACTAACTTGTAATCCAAAACAATAACCTGGATTAGAGGACAACGTAAAAAGTATTAATTAAGCATGAACTTTGATTAAAAATTTCCAAGTTTGTTCAGAGTATTTAAAATTTTAATTAATTTATAATACAGGATTTGACTTTTTTTTTTTTATTGATAGTGAGTTCCATAATTTTCATTTTTTAAGGCAAAATAAACACATGTTTTGATACTACTGTTTTTAATCATCTTTACTATCTTATAAAAAAAAGTGATGAATGAAGGCTCACATAATCCTTGCACTTTTTTATATAATAGGTCTCTAAACCATTTAAATTGTCTAACAACTTTCAAATGTTTTATTTAGTACATTTCCAAGCTTTCAATTTTGTGTCTAATATAGGGCTTTCATCTATTCAACATCTTTTAAAATTTACAAGCCTATTGGACACAAAATTTAAAGTTCAATTTTTTATTAGACACAAAATTTAGTTTTATGTCTAGTAGATTTTTTAAACTTTTTTAAAATATTAAATGTGTCAGGGACCTATTAAGTACCAAATTGGAGGTTTAAAGATTTATTTTATATTTTTTAAATTTATAAATTTATTAGACACAAACATATAAGCAAAAAAAGTTCATATACTAAAAATAGCACATAGCATCTATGTACTAATTTTCTTTCTCCTTTCAAGGAAAGTTCGAAATGTTAAATCATGCATGCTTAAGCTCCAAATAACCAACATCATATCATTTTTTAGACATAAAGATAGTTTTGTAATCAACTTGAAACTTAAAAGAATGTAATAATGTTTATCTCTAACGAATTATGACATGTTCGTTATAAAATTACTCTATAGGCTTTCAGAGAATTGTAAAACAAATATATGATGCAAAATTGACGAGATCTTAACAAAAGCGACATACACCGATATTGGATGATAAATATGTGCATTAGTTAAAACTTAAAATTTTTATCAAAGTTGATATTATTGAAATCTAGTGAAATTGACACAATCTTTAACATTATTTTTTTTATTAGTGGGTTAATTAATTGTAATATTTATCAAAATTGAGGTCTAATTTGATTAAATTGAAAGTCGCGAATAGAAATGGATACACAGATTTGAATGGGCATGATTTGTACAAAAGGATGTGAAATAATGATTTAAATAAATATACAAGTGAAAATAAAATAAGAAGATTACCGGCAGCGGTGGGGGCGGCGGACGGTGGTGGTTGAATGAGACGAAGAGATGACGGCGGTGGCGGGCAGTTGATTGTAGTTGCTGACCGAAGGGAGGAGCGGCGACGGCCATGGAAAAAGAGAGGAAAATGGGAGAGGGAGGGAGAAGAGTGGAGGGAGGGCGAACGGTGGCGGGAAAGGAGGGGAAAATGGGAGAGGAGGGAGAGGAATGGCGGCGGCGACGGCGGTTAAAAGAGGGGAAAATGGAGAAGGGAGGGAGAAGAGTGGGGGGAACTGGCGGCGCGGGGAGGAGGTGGGCGCGGGGAGGTGAGGCGCGTTTAGGGTTTTAGGGAAAAGAAATGGGGAAGAATGGGGAAGAAGGAGATCTGGTTTCAACCAGATCCCTTTCCCGACGTCGCCCCGATGGCTAATGCATGGCGTCAGGGATCTGGAACTCCCGATGCCTATTTTAATGTCGGGAGTTCCTGGGGAACTTTCGACGGGCCTTTATAGCGTCAGGAGAGATGGTCTCTCCCGACGACCAAACTCCCGATGCTCGATTTAGGTGTCGGGAGAACTCATTTTTCTTGTAGTGCACAGTCAAACCAATTAAAAATCTTAGTGTGATTACATCTATCACTAGAGAATATGTCTCATCATAATCAATACTTAGTATTTGTGATAAAAACCCAGTGCAACTAGTCTTGCTTTATATTTTAGGACTTCATTATTTTCATTTCTTTTTCTCACAAATTTGACACCTTCTGGTGTTCAGACTACTGGTCCAAAAACTTGACGTTTTGAAAGTGAGTTTAATTCTTTCTCAATTGCTTCTTTCCACTGAAGCCAAACTTTTCTATGTCGATATTCTTTAACTGATTTTGGTTTAAAATCCTCAATTTCAGATATAATATCCAGAGTAACATTATACGTAATAATTTTGTTAGTAATTATATTAGTTCAATTCCATCTTTTCCCTGTCATGACATAGTTTATTGAAATCTCATTATTATTTTTAGGTATTTCACTTTCTTTACTAGTCATTTCTAGGATTTCTTTATAAGTATTTATATCCTCAACCAAGTATTTTTTACTATTGACTATTTTTCTTTTTCGATGATTTTTATCTTTAAAACCCATTGATCTATCACGCTTCTAGCGTGTTCTAGACTCATTAGTGACAACTTATTGTGTTGGGATATCAATTTTCGATGAAACATTTATAGTTGGTATATATGACTTAGTTACTTTCTTAGCATCTATAAATGTATATGGTAACTAATTTTCTATATTTTGCAAATGAATTATTTTATGAACTTCAAGTTTACATTGATCTATACGGGGATCTAAACAAGACAATAACAATGCGTTCCGTGTAATTTCTTTTTTCAACTTCTTAATTCCTCCCCCTAATGTAGTGAAATTTGTCTCATTAGACAATTAGCAAATCGTTTAGAAATATCATCCATTAAAAGTCTAATATATTTAATAATTGATGGATAATCATATCCAACACATATTCCTAATCTCCTTTGAGGACTCATCTTACTATATTGTGGTGGAGTAATTGGAACATATACTGTATATCTAAAAGTTTTCAGATGGAAAATATTTGGCCTATGATCATAAGCTAATTATAATGGCAAGTACTTATGATAAGCTATTGGCCTAAGCATGCAAGTGGCGCAACATGCAAATTAGCATAACACCATACAGAGGTAGGAAACTTAACTCTCATTAGTAATAGTCTAGCAATTAATTGCAAACGTTTTATAAATGATCCTGTTAAACTATTTTGTGTATGAACATGGGCTACAGGACAATATCCCAATTGACATACAATAATTATCAAAATCTTAAGATGTAAATTCACCTGCATTATCAAGACAAATGGTCTTAACTGTATAATCAAGAAATTGTGCTTAACTTAATTGTTTGAGCAAATAATCTTGCAAATGCAAGGTTTCGACTTGATAATAAGCACACTTATGACCATCTACTGGATGCGTATATTAATACCATAAAATATTTAAATGGTCCAGTTAGTGGGTTAATAGGTTCACATATATCATTATGAATTTGATAAAAAAAAGTTGCAGGTGATTTAGTTTCCACTTTAACTGGTGTTGGTCTAATTATTAATTTGTCTTGAGAGCAAGAATCACATTATAATTCATTAGATTGAAGAATCTTCTAGCTCTTCAATGGATGTCCTTGTGAGTTCTCAATAATTCTTCTCATCATTATAGACCCTGAATGACCTAGACTATCATGTTAAATAGCAAATATATCTGGATTCATAAACTTCAGGTTCATTGTTGCATTTGTTTTAATTACTCATATATGAGTATAATATAATCTAGAAGATAAAGCAGTCAACTTTTCCAGTATATGTTTTTCATGTGAGACAGTAAATATGATATAAAAAGATACTCTATATTATTTTTACTATCGGTTTCAATACGATCATTGCAACATATATCTTTAAAACTTAGTAGATTTCTCTTTGATAAACTAGAGAACAATGCATCCTTAATTGTAAATTTTGTTCCTTTAGGCAAAATAATATTTGCTTTTTCAAAACATTCGTTTAAATTTGCAGAACCTGATACTGTACTGAATTTTTCTTCCAATATTGTTAGTTTGAACAAATATTTTGTACTTGTAAGTATTGTATGCATAATTGCAAAGCAACCAGACATAGATCTTCATTTCTCATTTTTTAATCACTCAACATATGAAAATTGTCCATGATTCTTCATTTAAATAAACAATTACAATAAAAGAAACAAAATTTGAAATACAAAAGTTTAATCTTAAAAAAACATGAAAGATAGATTGAAAAAGAAAAACAACGACAACATTATCCCTAAATATTCTCAAAATCAAAAGAAGCTCAATATCTCATCAATTGTGTCAAATTTCTCTTTAAGAAATTCAAAGAAGTCTGTTGCATCTAAATTTTTCATACTAGATGTGTCAAATATATCATTATCCTGGTTTGTAAAATTTGCTTCAACATTTTTTCATTTTTCCTTCAGGGAAGCTTGATAGAGATCAACTAAATGGTTTGATGTACAATAGATATGTGTCCAATGCATAGTTATACCACATCAGAAACCTTTTTGTCCAACATCTCTTGAATTTTTATCTTGTGGAACTTTCCTTTATGATCATAATTTCGTATCGTTCTTTTGAAATTTGGAGGATTATAACGACCACTACGAAAATAATAATTATTTCTTCCTTTACCATGACCACAACCTCGACCACGATTATTAAAATTCATAGCATTCACTTTAGGAAATGGATATTGCTTCAGTTGGTCGCGATTCATGATTTTTCATTAATAACTCGTTATTTTGTTCAGCCACAAGAAGACATAAAATGAGTTCAGAATATTGTTTCAAATATTTCTCTCGATATTGCTGTTATATGAGCATATTTAAAACATGAATGTAAACAATGTTTTTTCTAACATATCTACATCAGTAATTTTCTCCCCGCATAACAACAATTTTGAATTGATTTTAAATATACAGAGTTATAATCACTTACTGATTTGAAATGTTGGAGCCTCAAGTGCATCCATTTATAAGGAGCTTTAGGAAAATTGACCTTTTTTTATGATTATATCTTTCTTTCAAATTCTTCCACAAAATGTGGGGATATTTTACAGTTAGATATTCCATCTTTAATCCCTTGTTAAGATGGTGACAAAGAAAAAATCATAGTTTTAGTCTTTTTCTTGATTTGATGTCGTATTCCCTTCTTCATTGTATCTCCAAGGTTCATAGCATCCAAGTGTATTTCAGCATCAATCACCTATGACAAATAATTATTACCATTAATGTCAAGACCTGCAAATTCTAGTTTTGTAAGATTTGTCATGGTAACACTTTAAAACCTACCTTCAATAGGAGAAACAACAGAAGCTCGTGCTAATAATGTGTTGTAAAATGGAGGATCAAAACGAAGCACCACGACAACACGAAAACCAATAAATTATAATATAATAATTAAATAATTAAAATAAAATATCAAAATATAAAATATAGAAATTTATGAAAATTCAAAATTCTCAAAATCATCCAATCCTTCTTTTAATTTTCTCACCAATGTGCAAGATCCATTAAATGTCACTATTTATAAGCAATTTGGCAAGTAAAAAGTGGAATTACATATACACTAATGATAGTATAAGTATGAGACACATGGATAACATATAGAATGATACACGGAGTGATAAGAGATTGACAATTGATCTTTTAAGACACTAAGTTTGGACATCTACATTACACCTAAATTATAATAATTATAATAAAATGGATATTTTCAAGGGCATTTTCAAATATAGAAAATGGACTAAACTATTTACACATATAGCAAAATTTACCATATTTACCAAATGGGCTACTCTTGTTTTTTTGCTATGTGTAAGTTTCATATTGTTATCCTTTATAATAATTTCCCTTCTTTTTTTTCAAACATTCGAACTAATTTTGAAGCCAGTGCAAGTAAATTACGACCTAATTATACCATTTTGCATTTGGCCATATTATGTATTAAGCTCTCATTACTCTCGTACTTTTCTATCATTCCCTTATTCACTTTTATTTTGAACTAATTTTTGCCTTAATTTTCAAATTTCACATTTTAAAAGTTTTACATCTTTTTTGTAACATTCTGACAATTCTTATGAAAACTTATATCTCCAATCTTCACCCGCCAAACTCATTGATGATTTCTAGGCATGATAATTTTCTAATCAATGGATCTGCAGGGGATAAAGATTCTAATTGCTATTAATATGTATCCTTCTTCATTCACAATCCAAATAGATTTCAAATTCAGAATGAACATTTTATATAATCCAAAGCTAAACCTGCTTTCAGTTATAGTAAAGTTAAGAAGCACATTTTGTTTTCTGTAAGTTTTCAGATCACAAAGCATATGACGGGGATAGAGAAATCAGAGGCTACGAATGAGAATGCCTTCAAAAGTAATGCCTGGTCCAAATGCCAAAGCCAGTCCCCATTCTTCCCCATCCTCCCTCTTCAGATTCTCTCTCATGTTCTCGATGACATAGAAAATGGTGTTGCTGCTAACATTTCCATAATCCATCAAGGCCTTTCTGCTGCATTCAAGCTTCCCACTTTTCAACCTCAGAGTGTTCTCTAGTTTATTGAGAATTGCTGGGCCACCAGGATGAACTACCCAGAACAAGTCATTAAAATCCACCAGCCTTCCCTTTCCCATCAGCTTCCTGCAGAAATCTTCTATGTTGTCATCTATTCTCTGTGGAAGGTCTCTACCAAGTTTGAAATTTATACCCTCCTCAGAAAGTCTGCCATCAATCACATTGTGGGTATCTGGCAAGAATTGTTGGACAGCATAGTTCAGCTCCATGAAAGGAGATTCTTGCCCAGGCACAGGGTCTGCTCCAATGATCACAGCAGCAGCTCCGTCACCAAAAAGTGCGGCCCCAACGAGGTCATATGGGCGTGCATTGTTCGGAGGACGAAATCCAAGGATTGTAGTCTCAGAAGTCATCAGCAAAATTCGACTTCCTGGATTGTTTTCTGCTATGTCTTTGGCAACCCTGAGTCCAGTGACACCACCATAACAGCCTAGAAAGTACAGCATTACACGACCAACATCATTCTTCAAACCAAGCCGATTGGCAATGTAAAGATCCCCACCAGGTAAGCGGATTTCACTAGAAGAAACATAGACAATGTGGGTGATATCTTCAACTGATCTCCCCCATTCCTTAATGCAGGCTTTGCTAGCTTCAGTGGCCATCTCAACAACTGCAGGGTTAGCAATTTCCAACCTCTGTCGGATGGTGGGTGAGCCCTCCGTTACAAGCTCAGGATACTTATCCAAGATTTCTTTGCACATGACAGTGTATCTTGTCTTCACAGTGGTCGTTTTGCCTGGGATGAAAATAAAGAGAGCTTAGCTTCAATCTCTTAATGCTACTAAAATTATATTTGAAAAGCACTTATAGAATAATTTATCGATATATTGAAGGTAACACAAATTATTTGTTTACATAAACGCTCCAATTTTTCCTTGATAGTTGCATCTACGCATTTTGTATCTCGAATGTAACCCTCGACCAAGCACTCTTGTGGAACAAGTTGGCTGGGAAATGCCTTGCCAAGTGCAAGGATAGTTGCCGTCCTAGGTGTTGGAACACGCCTTGCCCGTGGATGATCGAGCATAGCCGAGCCCTCACAACTCATCCTTGACATATTTGGGAGCTTAAACGATATGTTTATAGCCTTTTCTGTAAAAATCTGAATGAAACCTATCACAGAGTTCGGAGAATTTAAATGGGCCATTATCCACTTTTCTTGGAGAGAAGTTGGTGATCTAAAACACACTCCCCCCCATTTTTTCGTGAACCGTAAAACTAAATCCCAACTTAACATCCACACCCAATATGCATGACACATAGGCCCCACCCACACAAATACCCAAGAACCTCAATATTTTTCCTTCCTAGCTTCTCTCACGTCTCACCCATATTTTTCTTATCGGGAAAGGATAAAACATAACAAATTCGCTGCCCTAAAGATGCAAAATTTTACTCAAACCCCAAGTTATTAGGCTTTCCTAACAGCAAATTCCAGGTCCGATCCTGGACTATGCCACCTTGAAGTTTTCACACCCACCTGCGACAAATAACTTCCGGTTATTCTGCAAAGGAAGGGATGTGTACATTAATTAGATAGTAATAATGGTAGTATAGGAGAGAATTTAAGCCGGTGTAAGTGTAAGAAAATAATCGGGAATATCTGCTTGGGATAGAAGAGACATATAGAAACAAAACACCCCACTGAATATTAACAATCATCTCAGGTTACTTTTATTTTAAGGAGCCGTTATTCCATTTTTGAAGTTGTCATTCTCCAAGTCTTTCAAGACACATCGTTCCTGCAAGTGTACTGAAAGAAGTTCCACTAATTAGCTTAAACCTATAAAATTTCGTAGCCACAAAAAGAGTTAGATAAAGAACTTTCAAGTTGAAGCTTTGTAGTTGGTACATGGTCTTAAATTTCATCCTCTCCCTAAAAGTCCACATCCCATGCCAAAACTCTGATTGGCTTAGACTTGTAAAGAGGACTGCAGAATGTTCTGGGCCGTGTCAAACACATTTAGATTCAAGGATGACAGCTTCCAGTAAAAGTGAAATGAAAGGAAAAATCCCATGGAGTTTCAGAGTTCTCCCGACACCTATATCATAATTCTCAGAGAGCTGCCTGTGAAAAATGGCAGTCCCCTTAGTTTCTTATCACCCTTTGTACTTTCGGATCTTACAGTGAGAGGTTTTCTGTTTCCTAAAAAAAGATGTTGATTATATTGTGCTTAACCAGAGACAAAATTATGCTATTTATTTGCTAAAGGTTGATCAATCCATGCTGCAAGAAGACTAAAGAGTAAAGACAATCAAGCTATACAGAGAAAATACTGTACAGTGGAATCTCACCATTTTCCTCTGGACTTCTCAGAACTATCTTGCACTCGTGGATTGGAATTTTTAAATTTCAGCTGCTGTTCCCTCCTTTTTGATACAAAGTCGGCCTCTTCCAATTTTCTCCCAGCCTCAAGAGAAACTTTCAATTGGTTTTGACGGCTTAGCTGTTGATGGACTCCCATCTCCACCAGTTCCATCCTTTTTGATACAATCTCAGCCTCTTCCAATTTCTCCCCAGCCTCAAGAGATACTTTCAATTGGTTTTGACAGCTTAACTGTTGATGGACTCCCATCTCCACCAGTTTATAGTACAGACTAAATGCTTCAGACAACTTATTAATTTCACAAAGCCGAAAAATTACTGTATTGCAAACATCCACGTCGACAGATTGATGACTCTCCAAACTAAATAGCAACATTTTAGATGCCTCAATAACCTTGTTACAGCGGCAAAGATAATGAATTAATTCTTCCATTTTAACCGAATAGCCATTCTCATAAAGCAGGTGAACAATTTGGAATGCTTTGTCATTCATTCCAGCTCCAAATAGTAGTCTTATACAACCAGTCGAGAAACTAAGATTTTGTCTAATATTCTTGTCTAACATTAATTGTATAAGACTAGCAGACTCGGATGCACTTCCTTGTTCTAATAGTTTTGCAAGTATAGAATGAAAGGTAGATGATTTAGGAAGATGGGAGCTCCTTAGCATCTTTTCCAGTGACTGAAGGGCAAGAAGAGGCTTATCCTTGTGCAAAAGCCCGTTGATTAAGGATTCATATATCTCCAAATCTGGTAAAAAATCTTTCCTCAACATCAAGACTAGTAGCTCATACCCAGATTCAAATGTACCTTCGTCACAATGCCCCATAATCAAAGTCTTGTAAGATGGAGGGTCTTGTGTTCCTCTTCTCATTAGCTGTCTAAATACTTTTTCAGCTTTCTTAGTCTTTCCATTTTCACATAAATACTTGAAAATGGGGTTATATGCAGCAACAAGAGGCTTACACCCGTCATCACTTAACAAGATTTTTCTCTCCAACAGTTTATCTAACAAGTCCTCTGCCTTCTCATAATGCCCTCCTTGACACAAACTTCTAACCAATACACTGTATGTGGCCGAATCTGGGGGAATCTTTAATTCTGTCATCCTCTCAAACACTCTCAGGGCGTCATCCAAGTTTTCAGAATGACAATGGTAATGCATCAAAGTATTGAATGTGCACGTGTCAGGGGAAAATGTTCCATCTCCTGCTGTTGCCTTCAATATCTCTTTTACTTTCTCAAATCTACGGGCCTCGCAAAGTCCCTTAATTAAAGTATTGTAGGTTATGTTGTTCGCTTTCAATCCTTGATTAACCATTTCTTCAAAAACAGCCAAGGCTTTATCAATCTCTCGCTTTGCACAATAACCTCTAATCAAAGTTGTGTATGTAACAACGTTGGGATTCAGATCCACGCTTTTCTTCCCCATACCCTTTACCACATTATATGCAACGGTAACCTTACCTGCCCTGCACAACCCATCAACGAGTGTGTTATATGTGATAACATCCGCTTCGCATCCAAAGCGAGACAAGTCCTTGAAAATCCTAAAACCTTCATCAACCATGCCATTCATACAAAATCCTCTAATCAAAATGTTGAATGTAAATGTATCTGGAGTCACTCCATAAGTACAAAGCATTTCATCATACACGTTCTTCGCCATATTGGTCCTACCCCTTTTAAGCAAAATGGTCAAAAGACTATTGAATGTAACAACCGACGGGGAAACCCCATGTGATTTCATCGTCGTAAAAAGCTTTATAGACTCCTGAAAGAGTCCAGCTCGACTAAAGTTCCTCATTAAGCTATTGAAGAAGCGGGCTTCGAGTTTGACTAGCCCACGAGACCGTTTTTCGATCGAAAACAGAAAATTCCTAGCTGTATTAAGATGCCGGTTGCGACCCAAAATTTCTAGCATCGAGAAGTAGGATTGTTCAGTATGGGCATAACCCCTTTCTTGAGCCCAATTGAAGAATTGAAGGGCTTTGGATGGGTCTCTCAGAAAACCCAGAGTTTGAAGAACGGTGGTTTTAGAGAGAGAGGGTGAGAGTGAAGCCAGCGACGATTCGAGCTCACCTGACCAAGGTTTAGAGTTGATTATCCGGGCCATGCCTCTGGCCTTTCTGGTTTTGGTCGATGATTTGGTTTCGGTCTTGGTTAGTCGAGAAGAATAGCACCTGAGTTTTCAGAATCAGTAAAACAATTGCACGGAGCATTGCAGATATCAAAGCAAATAGAATGCAAATTCAGAACTTCGATAAATAAAAGTAAAATGGGAGGTTTACGAAAGATCACCTGAGAGTTGGAAGACGCCGATACGAGTTTAACGATTGCTTTATGAAAAGAACCGTCGCCTTGTCCTTGGAACTGGAAATGGCGGCCATCGGAATGTAGCAGACACTTTTCCTCACATGTAGTAGATGTCAACAGAGCCCGGCGAAGTAGGATTTACAGGAAACCAAACCGGTCACCAATGGGGTTGATGAGATAATTGCATAGATGCCCAAAATATTCAAAATGATTTTTGCCCGAGGCCAAAGCTGCAAAGAAAATTTATTCTATGAAGAATTATTTTTAATCTGGTAAGATTTAAAATTAATGTATTTAAAATTTTGTATTTAGATAATAACTGAAAATGAAAAATTAAAATTTACTAGTATAAACTTTTAATTTTAATGTGTTAATTAAAAATTAAAATTTGATAAGATTAATTAAGTAATTTACTTATTTAATGAATTCTGGCCAACTGCGAGCATTCTAGTTAGAAATGTTTTTTTTAAAAAAAAAAAGTAAAACGAGATTTAAAACCACTTCAAATTTTAAAATCATTTTATTTATTGCGGTACCAAATAATGAAATTTATCTTAAATCCATTATGAATTGAAATCTCTCAAAATCACGAGGTTCCAGACCGGTCATAATACTTGCAAACGAACGTCATCTATATGAAGCACCAAGGTTGATTATCAAGTAAAAGCCAAATATTAGAATATGGATTTACATAATGATTTCGGAACTTCGATTTTACGGATATATATAGATATCTTCAAAAAAATCAAAATAGTTATAGATCTTATTTAAATGAATAATTAAGTTGTTTTTACTTCCAAATCAAAATAATATGGCTTCTTATTGATGAATATCTTCAAAATTAATATAAATTGTACTTTTTTTAGATGTTGGTAAAGATTTCGATTAAACACATCTTTGTATATTGGTTAATGCATTATATATTTGATTAATGTATATGTTTTAAACACATCTATAATGGAGTTTAAATTGACATAATCTTCCTAAATTTGATTATAGCTATACTCAATTGGTCAATGCATTATATATGTAATTATTGTATATGTTTTAAACACATCTATAATGGAGTTTAGCTCCACGGTGACATAATCTTCCTATTCCAGCATCTTTCACTTAAGAATTGAAGTGCGACCATGCACGAAGTTATATTGCTAGATCCAACTTAATCATCTCGTTGAAGCCCTAAATTGTATCTTTTCCAAATACATTATCTTTAGTGTTATATTTTTGTATTAAACACAATTTGTAATTACCCCTCTCACTTCATCGAGGTTATACACACACATTTATACATCCATATTGTTCGAATCATTTTATTTTGGCAATGATGAATTAAACATTAACGGGAGATATTCAGCATGTCAATTTTGAGTAGTGTGACCTTATCAGCTTGTCAATCTTGAATGGATATGTCATATACGTTTAATGCATGTTAGATATCTTAATATTCCACTACACCTATACGGTTGAAATCAAAATATTTTCAACTTCACATAATGATTAAACGTTAAATCTTATATATATTTAATAACATAAAGTCTATACGACATGAAAAACATACATCAAACATCATAATTTATTTTTTCGTTTTTCTCCCACATCAATGGGATACCACAACTAAAACATGAACAATGTAAAGTTTTTTTAAAAAAAATTATTTGTTATGAAATTCAGGAGCACCATGGGAATACATATATGGAAAAATATAATATAATAGTATTTTTATATAATAATGATACATAAATAAAAACTAAAACTATAAAATTGGACAATTAAAAATTTTAGTGGAATTTAGTGTGGATTTCTCACCAATGGGTATATATCATTTTAAGATCCACCAAAGGCCAGTATTTATAAGCAAATGATAAAGGAGGATGTGGACTTACATGGATACCAATCATGGACAACATGAATGGTGACACGTGACCTTTGGGACACTAAGCAATGGTCATCTATTTTTTATTATAATATTCATAATACTCTCTCTTAGATGCCCATATATATATATGAAATATGCCTAGTTAAAACCTTACTAGGAAAAATCCATTGAAAAAAATCCTAGTGAAGGAAAAATAGTACATATTTCATATAATCCATACTCCTAAAAGAATACAATATATTTACTCCCTCTCATGAAAACATCACTTAAGATCTCTAAGTCGTCGCATTCCAATGTTGTGCACCAATTTTTCAAAAGTTGCGGTTGGTGATGCCTTTGTAAATAAGTCTGTCAGGTTATCTTTCGAACAAATTTGTTGTATAATGATGTCGCCATTTTCTTCAAGATCATGAGTGTAGAGAAGCTTCAGTGAAATATGTTTTGTTTTATCTCCTTTAATATATCTTCATTTGATTTGGGCTATGCAAGTTGTGTTGTATTCGTATAATATTGTTGGAAGATTTCTATTAGAAGACAAGCCACGCGTTTCATGAATGTGTTGAGTCATTGATTTTAGCCATACACATTCTTAACTAGCCTCATGAATTGCAAGAATTTCAGCATGATTTGAGAAAGTGGTCATTATAGTCTGTTTCAAATCGATATGATATAGTTGTTCCTCCACATGTGAACAGATAACCTATTTGAGATCTAGCTTTATGCGAATCAGATAAATATCCATAATCTGCATAACCAACTAGATCAAAATTTGATTTATTTGAATAAAGCAAACTCATATCAATTGTTGCTCGGAGATAACAGAGTATATGCTTAATTCTATTCCAATGTCTTTTTATAGGAGAATAACTATGTCTAGCTAATAAATTTACTGAAAATGCAATATCTGGTATTGTATTATTAGCAAGATACATAAGTGCACCAATTGCACTAAGATATGGTACTTCAAGACCAAGAAGTTCTTCATTATCTTCTCAAGGTCGAAATATATCTTTCTTTATATCCAATGAACGGACTTCCATTGGAATATTTAATGGATGTGTTGTGTTCATATAAAAATTTTCAAAATTTTTCCTGTATAAGTTGACTGATGAATAAATATTCCATCTGCTAAAATGCTCAATTTGCAAACCAAGGCAAAATTTTGTTTTTCCGAGATCTTTCATCTCAAATTCTTTCTTAAGATATTCTATTGCTTTTGCAAGTTCTTCAGGAGTTCCAATTATATTCGATTCATCAATATATATAATTATAATAGCAAATCCTAATTGTGATTTCTTTATAAAAACATACGAACATATTGGATTATTTTGATTTCCTTCTTTCAATAAATATCTACTCAGGTGATTATACCATGCCCGTTCTGATTGTTTCAATCCATATAGTGATCTCTGTAACTTTATTGAATACTATTCCCGAGAATTTGATGTATATGTTTCAAGTACCTTAAATTCTTCTGGAATTCTCATATAAATATCATTATCAAGAGATCCATATAAATTTGTTGTGACTACATCCATAAGATGCATATTCAGACTTGTATACACAATCAAGCCAATTAAATATCTTAATGTAGTTGCATCTACCACCGGAGAATACGTCTCATCAAAATCAATATCAGGTCTTTGTGAAAAACCTTGCGCAATTAGTCTTGCTTTATATCTTATGACCTCATTATTTTCATTTCTTTTCCTCACAAATACCCATTTGTATCCCGGGTTTAACACCTTCTGGTGTTCGGACTACTGGTCAAAAAACCTGACGTTTTGAAAGTGAGTTTAATTTTGCCTCGATTGCTTCTTTCCACTGAAGCCAATCGTTTCTTTGTTGACATTCTTCAACAGATTTTGATTCAGGATCCTCATTTTCAGATATAATATCAAGAGCAACATTATACGCAAAAATGTTGTTAATAATTACATTAGTTCAATTCCATCTTTTTCCTGTCATGACATAGTTTATTGAAATTTTATTATTATCTTTAGATATTTCATCTTCCCCACTAGTCATGTTGAGGATTTTTTTAATGGGTATTTACATCCTCAACCAAGTCTTTTTCAATATTAATTATTTTCGTTTTCGAGGATGTAAATACCCATAAAAGTCTTTTTCACTTGGTTGTTTATTTATATATTATGTTTAACTTATTTTAATTTTTTTTTTTTGGAACCCACTAGTCTATCACGCTTGCGTATTCCAAACTCATTACTGACAAGGTGGTATATGTAGTCACTTTCTTTGCAACTATAAATGCATCTGGCAATTGATTTTCTATATTTTGCAAATGAATTATTTTCTGAACTTCAAGTTCACATTTTATAAACTCATTGGTTTTAATAAAAATGCATATGGTAATGGATAACATGAATGGTGACACATGGCCTTTGGGACATTAAGCAATGAGAATATTCATAATATTATTATCATTTTATAAACTCATTGGTTATAATAAAAATAAATTTTATAAAACACTCTATGCATAAAAAAAAAAAAATTCACGATATTTAGGATAATAACTTATTAGAAGATCATAAATTAGATACGGGTTGAAATGAACTAACAAATTATCGCTCCAAATTATAAATTATAAAACATACGTCTTATAAACTTGAAGAGCACAACGGGAACACGGATACCAATAAAATATAATATTAAAATAAATATAATAATAATATGATAATAAAATAAATAAATATTAAAATAAGTTAAACATAATATATAAATTAGCAAAATATAAAATAAGAAATAATTCTCCACTTTCTCCAATTTTTATGGAATTTTCTCAATGTGTGTGTCTTCCAAAACCCAAAAAATGCCACTATTTATAGAAAATGTGATAAGTAGGAGATGGATTACATAGACACTAATAATGTGTAATGTTGAGACAGATGGACATTATTTTGGGAAATGGGGGCATGACACATGGTCAATGGACACTAAGCATGACCATCTAATGGACATCTGTTATCATAATATTTATAATACATCTCATTAGATGCCTATTATATATAAAATATGTCTCAATAAAACCTATGAAAAAAAAAATCCCAATGAGGGAAAATAGTACATATTTCAAGATTGTGAGTGTAGAAAAGTGGTGGTGAAATATGTTTTGTTTTATCTCCTTTAATATATCCTCCTTTGATTTAGGATATACATGTTGTTGGGGTTGATGCCCTAAATCTCATAGAGTCCTATAGTTTATAAATGTATGGTACAAACTCATTGTTTATTTGATAAAATATATGATATTTTATTCTGTTGTTGCATTAATCACAAACCAATAAACTAAGTTCCAAGGTTTTCTCGTAGCTTAAACATGTATGTAGAGACATACGGATGGATCATGTTTTAAGTGATAACCTAAATGGTCTATAGTAGATGGATAAGGTTGGATATCTTATATTGGTGACACTACGAGTATGACCTGCTTTGTATATTTTACAATTGTTGTAAAGTGCCATAAATGATCTGATCCTGATCATTCATGTGGAGACATGTGAGCGAGAATATTCTATATAAAGAAGTTTGTATAAGACCGGACCACGAAATGTGTAGTCTCATTATATAGCATTGTACTTAATAGAGACTTACATTTAATCATGATGACCATAGGTAACATGACTTGAATCCTAAGTGAGTTGTGAACTCAAGGCGGTCCTTTGATTTGCATGGGTGAGAGTGACCATATCGCTAACTAACAAGCCTACCATTTTAAGGATTCGTCTAACTTGGGAGCTGGGAACACAGCTACATAAGATGGAATTGACTCCTTCCCCAATGTCGGGGTAAGTAGATAAATTGCTTTCTTAAGGACCGATTTCGGGACTTGAACAATGTGTCGTCATACCCTCTTCTGGCCTGAGAGGGATTAGTCATAGTGAGACTATGATTTATTGTTCATTAGAGGAATTAGTGGTACTTAAGAAGTTGGATGTAACTATAGGGGCAAAACGGTAATTTTGACCTAGTTGTACTTACGGAAAATTTGTGAAAGGTCGTTGTACTGTTAACTGGTTATATCCAATGGACACGAAAATATATCGCGAAGAGTGCAACTGTCGGCCTTTAGTGGAGTACCCAATAATTAACGGATGGTGAATAATTTAATTAAAGAGTTTGATTAATTATTCACGTACCAATGGAGCTTCAAGTTTTACAGAATTAATTGTTCACAGGATTTACTGAGGATCAGTTTTTGGATTAATTTGAATTGTTCAAATTAATTGAACGAACTAATTATATGTGATATAATTAAGATAATTATACATGATATAATTACTATAATGTATTTGATACATTATAATATAAAGTATTTTTTAGAGGAATTAATGAATATGTTTCTAATATTAATTATGTAAATATGAATTATATTAAATGTTATTAGTGAGAGAAAATAAACTATAGGTTATATTGTACATGATACAATATTGAAACTATAGGTTATATGTTATATCTGATATAACATATAGTTTAGTATATATCATATGATAAAGTAGTTATCATATGAATATATATTAAATAAATTAATTAATTATTATTTAATTTATTTATTAAAATTAATTTTTTTTATTTTTAAAATTAATTATGTAACTCCCTCCCCTTTTTTCTCTCCATCACATACGTGTTACAGAGGTTCTTCCTTCTTCCTCTACAAGAAAGGGAAATAGGTGTGAGACACAGTGAACTTTCTGTAATTCTCCCAGATCTTTCTTCCTCTAAAAAATTCTCTTGATTCCCTCAATCCCAAAATTAGCTAGAGCCTACCACTCCTGGATCTCTCATCCAAGAGGATACCAAGGTTGCATTCGTGGTAGTGTCAATTGAAAAGGTTCTTTGTGAAAAAGGTCTTCAAAGGTAAGGTTTTCCGAAAACCCTAAAATTTCTTTTCTTTTCATATTTTTGTAGCATGCTGTATTTTTTTTATAAATGCATGATTTGTACTTCATCTCTGTATTGTTTTTCTAAAAAGAATTGGGATTTGGGATGATCCCACTTCCACTCAAGGTTCCCCTCACAGGGGTTCCTTTACATGTTGTATTGTCTTCGTATAATATTGTTGGAAGATTTTTATTAGAAGACAAACCACATATTTCACGAATGTGCTGAGTCATTGATCTTAGTCATATACATTCTTGACTAGTGCCGTGAATTGCAGGAATTTCAGCATGATTTGAGGAAGTAGCCGTTATAGTTTGTTTCACTAACCACCACGATACAACCGTTCCTCCACATATGAATAGATAATCTATTTGAGATCTAGCTTTGTGTGGATCAGATAAATATCCAGAATCTTCATAACCAACTAGATCAAAATTTGATTTATTTGAATAAAACAAACCCATGTCGATCGTTCTCGAAGATAACGGAGTATATGCTTAATTCTGTTCCAATGTCTTTTTGTTGGAAAAGAACTATATCTTGCTAATAAATTTACTAAAACGCGATATCTGATATTGTGTTATTAGCAAGATACATAAGTGCATCAATTGCACTAAGATATGGTACTTCAGGACCAAGAAATTCTTCACTATCATCTCGAAGTAGAAATATATCTTTCTTCACATCTAGCCAACGAACTTCTATTGATATGTTCGATGGATGTGCTTTGTCCATATAAAACCTTTCCAATTTTTTCTTGTATAAGTTGACTGATGAACAAATATCTCATCTGCTAAATACTCAATTTGTAAACCAAGGCAAAATTTTATTTTTACGAGATCTTTCATCTCAAATTCTTTCTCTTATTCTATTGCCTTTGAAAGCTCTTCAGGAGTTCTAATTATATTTAAGTCATCAACATATACAGTTATAATAACAAATTCTAACTGTGATTTCTTAATAAAAATGCACGGACATATTGGATTATTTTTATATTCTTCTTTCAAAAAATATCTACTCAGGCGACTACGCCACATTTGTCCTGATTATTTCAATCCATATAGCGATATTTGTAACTTTATTGAATACAATTCTTGGGATTTGATTTATATGTTTCAAGTACCTTAAATTCTTTTGAGATTCTCATATATATATCATTATCAAGAGATCCATATAAATATGTTGTGACTACATCTATAAGATGCATATCCATACTTTTATACACAGTCAGACCAATTAAATATCTTAGTGTAATTACATCAACCACCGGAGAATACGTCTCCTCATAATCAATACCAGATCTTCGTGAAAAACCTTGTGCAACTAGTTTTGCTTTATATCTTGTGACCTCATTATTTTTATTTCTTTTCCTTACAAATACCCATTTGTATCCCACAGGTTTGACACCTTCTGGTGTTCGGGCCACTGGCTAAAAAACCTAACGTTTTGAAAGTGAGTTTAATTTTGCCTCGATTGCTTCTTTCTACTGAAACCAATTTTTTCTATGTCGACATTCTTCAATAGATTTTGGTTTAGGATCCTCATTTTCAGATATATTATGAAGAGTAACATTATACAAAAAAATGTTTTCAATAATTACATGAGTTCGGTTCCATCTTTTTCCTGTCATGACACTGTTTATTAAAATCTCATTATTATCTTTATATATTCCACCTTCTTCATTAGTCATGTTAAGAATTTTTCATGGGTATTTACATCCTCAACTAAGTCTTCTTGACCATTAATTATTTTTATTTTTTTGAGAATTTTTATCTTTGGAACCCTAGTCTACCACGCTTTTGGCATGTTCCAGACTCATTAGTGACAACTTGCTGTGTTGGGATATCAATTTTCAATGGAACATTTGCACCTAGCATATGTGACTTAGTTACTTTGTTTGTATCTATAAATGCATCTGGTAAGGCTGACGTTGAACGCTTCAACTTGGCCATATTTTGCAAATGAATTATTCAAATCGTGCAATAAATACATCACCCGTTAGGGTTCAAGATATTTAATAATCGATGAGGAATCATATCCAATATGTATTCCTAACCTCATTTGAGGACTCATCTCAGTACATTATGGTGGAACAATTGGAACATATACTGCACATCCAAAAATCCTCAAATGGAAAATATTTGGCTCATGGCCATAAGCTAATTATAATGGCGAATACTTATGATAAACTATTGGTCTAATGCGTACAAGTGATGCAAAATAGCATGTCCCCATATAGATGTAGGAAGCCTAGCTTTCATAAGCAATAGTCTAGTAATTAAAGTTTTATGAATGATTCTGCTAAACCATTTTGTGTATAAACAAGAGCGATAGGATATTCAACACTTATCACAATTAACATACAATAATTATCAAAAGTTTGAAATGTAAATTCACCAGCATTATTAAGACGAATAGTCTTAATTGTATAATCAAGAAATTGTGTTCTTAACTTAATGACGTGAACAAGTAATCTTGCAAATGTAAGATTTCGACTTGATAATAAGCACACGTGTGCCCATCTGCTAGATGCCTCTATTAATATCATAAAATATCTAAATGTTCCATTTGGAGTTGAGAATTCCGCGAAGTGCAATTTTTTATTTGCCTATTCCTAAGGAAAGAAAGGTGGGTTAATAGATTCACATATATCATTATGAATTCATTCTAAAAATGCAGGTGATTCAGTCCCCACTTTGACTGGTGATGATCTAATGATTAATTTGCCTGAGAGCAAGCATCACATGATAATTCATTAGATTGAATAATCTTTTGACTCTTCAGTAGGTGCCCATTTGAATTCTCAATAATTCTTCTTATCATTATAGATCTTGGATGACCGAATCAGTCATGCCAAATTGTAAATATGTTTGGATTCATGAACTTTAGATTCATTGTTACAATGTTTCAAATACTCATATATGAATATAATATAATCTAGAAGATAAAGCATGCAACTCTTCTAGTATACATTTTTCATATGAGACAATAGATATGATATAAAGATACTCAATATTATTATTTCTATCAAACTCAATATGATAACCATTGCAACGTATATCTTTAAAATTAAGTAGATTTCTACTAGAGAACAATCAATTGTCAATTGTAAATTTTGTTCCTCCAGGCAAAATAATATTTGTTTTTTCAAACCCTTCAACTATATTTGCAGAACCTAATATTTTGTTGAGTTTTGCTTCCAACATTGTTAGTTTGGAAAAATATTTTTTATTTGTAAGTATTGTATGTGTAGTTGCACTGTCTACCAGACATAAATCTTATATACTCATTTTTTAGTCACCCAACATACGAAAATGATCCAGGTTTCTTCTTAAAAAAAATAATTACAATAAGAAAAATAACATTTAGAATAAACAAAGGTTAACATTTACTAAGAGGAAATAAAAACGTGGAGATGAAAAAAATAATATTAAAATTGTATATTTTCAAAGTCAAAGGAAATACTTGATATTCCATCAATTCTATAGATTTTCTCTTCAAGAGATTCAATGAAACCTGTCACATCCAAATTTGTTATATGGGATGGGTCAAATATGTCGTTATCCTGTTATGCAAAATTTTCTTTCTCTTTTTCTTTCAAGAATTTTGATAGAGATTAACTAAGTGTTTTGACATACGACAGGTATGTGACCAATGCTCAGCCATTCCGCATCAAATGCATTTATTTTCAACACTTTTTGAACTCTTATCTTGTGGAGCTTTTCCTTTCTAATCATCATTTTGTGTGATTCTTTTGAAATTTAAATGATTATAACGACCATCACGAAAATAATAATCATTTATTCCTTTGCCACGGTCATGACCTCGACCTCGACCACGACCACGACCTCGACCACAATTATTATTAAAATTCATAACATTCATTTCAAGAAATGGTGTCGTTCCGGTTGGTCAATATTCATGGTTTTTTTTAATAATAACTCGTTATATTGTTTGATCATGAGAAGACATGAAATTAGTTCAGAATATTGATTAAAACCCTTCTTTTGATATTGTTGCAGAAGCATATTCGAGAAATAAAATTTAGAAAATGTCTTCTCTAACATATCAGCATCAATAATTTGCTCTCTATATAATAATAGTTTCGAAATGATTTTAAATAATGCAGAGTTGTAATCACTTACTGATTTGAAATCTTGTAGCTTTAAGTGCATCCACTCATAACAAGTTTTAGGAAGAATAACTGTTTTTTGGATGATCATACATCTATTTCAATTTTTTTCACAAGATAAGAGGATCTTTTATTGTAAGATACTCTATATTTCAATCCCTCGTGGAGATGATGATGAAAGAAAATCATAGCTTTTGCTTTGTTTTGATTGGATGCCGTATTTCCTTCTTTAGTAGTCCCTCCAAGATTCATAGCATCTAGTGGGTTTTAGCATCAAGTACCAATGACGAATAATTATCGTTGTTAATATCAAGGGTGACAAATTCTAATTTTGTGAGATTTGTCATAGCATCACTTTAGGATCAACCTTTAGTGAGGAAAACGATAAAACTCATGCCTTATGAATATGAGGAGCAAAACGAGAACATAGATACTAATAAAATGTAATATTAAAATAAATATAATAATAATGTAATATAAAAATAAATTAAACATAATATATAAATAAACAAAATAAAATAAATTAGCAAAATATAAAATAAGAGTTAATTCTTCACTTTCTCCAATTTTCATGGAATTTACCCAAAGTCCACCAAATGCCACTATTTATAGACAATTTGACAAGTAAGAGGTGAATTACATAGACACTAATAATGTGTAATGTCGAGACATATAGAGAACACTTCGACAAATAGGGGCATGATACATGGTCAATAGATATTAAGCATGAATATCTAATGAGCATCTATTATCATAATATTAAAAAAAATACGAATTTTTATAAAATTTTAAAAAAATGGGGATGGAGTTTTTTTTTTTAAATTATCAATTTGAGCAACCATGATGAGTTCATATTCATACATATGTCAAACTTATTTATATGAAAAAAAATATTTTTATAGAAAAAAATTAAAAAGGGCAAAAATATATTAGTAGCACTCATTCAAATTTAAGCCTACTTGGATAAAATTAAAAAAATTAGGGATTAAATCGATATAATCATAGTTAAAAGAAAAATATTTAGATGCATCTCGAGCATCACTTATTTTTGTACATCCCACCCAATTGTCCAATCATAATTTATCATGTGACAAATTTTGCTTTTTCCTTTTTTTTAAATGATGCATAAAGATAGGTGATGTATGAGATCACTCAAGTATAAAGTTAAAATTAATTTTTTTCTCTTTACAAAAAGATTTAACTTTTAAAGAAATTATGCTCTTTACCAAAAAAAGAAATTAAAAAAAAAACTTTTAAAAGAATAAAACTATGTATTTTTTTTAAAAAAAAACTATACGTGAGATATCTTTAAAAATCACCAACGATTTCCTAGAATTTGTGCTTGATAAAATGCCTATCTTCACATCTGATCTTGCATGGCGACACATGATCTCTTGACAGTTATCCATGTCCTCGATTGCCGCAATGCTTCTCTTGATGCCCCTCTCCCCTCTCCACCGTTTTCTTCGATTCTGTTATTATATATCTTCCTATTTCTACAGTACTTGCGTATATCGACCTCCTGTCCACTTTCACAACAATGGCGAAAAACCCTCTCAGAGTCCTCGTCACTGGTGCTGCTGGTATTATCACTACCATTACGTTGCTTTCCGTTTTTTGTTTCTTTCAATTTTATGCAGTTTTTGCGTATGCTTGGGTTGCGTGATAATGTAGGAAAGTTTTGATGTATCTGTATACTTCACATCGCTGAATCGAATAATTTCCATTCTTCGCTGTCGATTTCGTTAATCTGTCAAAAGAACGGAAGATTCGGATTCCTGTATTAGGAATCTGGACACCGTCATGATTCTACCTTGCACGTCGACTGGTTTTGGTATGGCGTGGGTCGGTTGTGTCCGCCGATTCTTTGCTTTCTCTGCGAATGACGCCCTCCTTCATATTATGGAGGCGGTAGCTGAGTTTTGTATTGATTGTCAACCTAAATTGTTTTTGGCTTCTTTCTATTGAGAGAAAAATGGAGCAAATCGAACTTTTTCAGAAATTTCTCGTTGTTTCGTTTACGATCGCGTTTTTCTGGAAGCTCATTAGGTATATGTGGAGTTTTGTGAACATGGAGAAGGAACCAGTGAGAGTTTTAGTCGCTGGAGCCGCAGGCATGATCAGTTCTTTCTTTATCTTTTTCATATCTTCTTTCGTGTATAGCTATTATGGTTGATATTGTTTAGGGGCTGCTTGCGATAGTTGCAGTTTGCTTTTCTTGGTCCTTATTTTCTAATTTTTTGCGAAACGTTTGATTTTGTTATGTATTTCATTTTTTATGAATATTTTTTAATTTGCATACATATTTTGAAATATTTGGTTTCGCTGAATTGCATTCAATTTGAAATCTTTACGTGCATAAATTGATGTTGATGTCGGTCCTCTCTTTCTCTCTTATCTTATTTCTTCATTTAATACATACCCCAAGTATCTCAACAATTTGAACAACGAAAGGAAATTTAATATCTTATTGCTAGAAAAGTAGAACATTGGTTGATATTCCTTCCTTTTCTATTTGCTGTAACTACAAGATGGATATGTATCTCCTAGTAGTTTGGCAACAAGTAGTTCTTGTATTTAAGCCAGTAATTCTACTTTCCCTTTGTGGTACAGGGCAAATTGGTTATGCAATTGTTCCAATGATTGCAAGGGGGGTCATGCTAGGCCCTGATCAGCCAGTAATTCTGCACATGCTCGATATTGAGCCTGCAGCTGAGGCTTTGAATGGTGTAAAAATGGAATTAATAGATGCTGCCTTTCCTCTACTAAAGGGTATGTTTTTAGTAATATCTTTCTTTCTTTGGGGAATAATCTTTCGTGGGTTTTGAACTTCGTGTACTATGCCCAAGCAGGTGTTGTTGCTACAACTGATGCCGTTGAAGCTTGTAAGGAAGTCAATATTGCAGTCATGGTTGGTGGTTTCCCTCGAAAGGAGGGTATGGAAAGGAAGGACATGATGTCGAAAAATGTCTCCATTTATAAAGCACAGGCTTCAGCCTTGGAACAGCATGCTGCTCCAGATTGTAAGGTAAGGAGCCTTCAGCTTTCTGGAATCTGTGGTAGTTATCTGGTGGTTATTTTATTTATTTTATTATTAATCTTGATTGATACATTTTCTTAAGCATTATTTATAGTATGGAAAAAAGCAATTAATATATCTTTCCTGAAAAATATACAAATCCCCTTGCCCGGGGGAAAAGAGGCACATTCTAGTACCAGTTCCTAGCATTTGCCACCTGACAATGCTCCCTCTCCCATTGCTTTGCAACTCTGCTAACAAACGAACTCTTATTGCCAATAACTACAACATTGCTTTAAGAGCTATATTTATTTCCATTCACTAAATTTTACGGAAGGAAATGCATTAACTACAGGTATTAGTGGTGGCCAACCCAGCCAACACAAATGCTCTCATCTTAAAAGAGTTTGCACCTTCAATCCCCGAGAAGAACGTCACGTGTCTTACACGATTGGATCATAATCGAGCATTAGGCCAAATCTCCCAGAGGCTAAATGTGCATGTTAGTGATGTGAAGAATGTCATTATCTGGGGCAACCACTCTTCTACACAGTATCCAGACGTCAATCATGCAAAAGTCACCACTAGCAGTGGAGAGAAATCAGTTAGAGAATTGGTTGCAGATGATCAATGGTAACACAACAACTTCAGACCACATCCTTTAAACGTTTAATAAAGTCTTCGTGCATCTATATGTCTTATAGAAGATGGTTGCTCTTCTTTCCTTCAAAAGAAAATTTACTTCAGTAGTACTTTGTCCAAAGCAGGAAGAAAAATTTCACAAAGAGATGTTTTCTGTTCTAACTTTCGATTTCTAAATCATTTTGAAGGTTGAATACTGAGTTTATTACCACCGTACAGCAACGTGGTGCTGCCATTATAAAGGCTCGAAAGCTATCAAGTGCACTGTCTGCTGCCAGTGCTGCTTGTGATCATATACGCAACTGGGTTCTGGGGACCCCCAAGGTTCATCCTTAATCTTCATATGGCATTTGATCATGATTGGTATTTTTACTATTCAACTTTTGGCTGACATTTAATTGCTTCGTTGCATTCTTCATTTAGGGAACTTGGGTTTCCATGGGAGTGTATTCTGATGGTTCTTATGGTATAGAACGTGGCCTTATCTACTCCTTTCCAGTCACATGTGAGAAAGGAGAATGGTCAATCGTCCAGGGTAAGCTTTCTTTCTTTCTGGATCAATGGTCAAGGGAGCTGCGAAATAGATTGACGCGATATTTTGATTTCTAAACTTCCATCCTTACTCTTTTTTCGCTCTTCATAGTTTCAAAGTTATGTTTTCGTGCCCAAAATTTACAATACATTTTACATAGATCGTGTATGCTCATATCTGAACTTTAGAAATTGGCGACTCAAGAGTTGTCTGGTCATTTAACGTGGAATATGAAGGATAAAAGTTAGAAGGAATGAGAATATGCTATAAATCTTTATAACATTAGAAATTTCGCTTACGGATTAAACTGGTCTATCTCAATCCAAATCCAGAATGGAACTGGATGTTGAAGGCTTTCTCTATTGCATTTGCAGGGCTCAAGATTGATGAGTTTTCAAGAGCCAAGATGGATGCGACAGCAAAAGAGCTGATTGAGGAGAAAGCTCTGGCTTATTCATGCCTTGGTTGATATGGAGTTGTGCTATTTGAGTCATGGCTTAGCTTCAATAAATCTTTTAGAGTTTTATTAATTGGGTTCCTTTCTTTAATAATTTCTGGAAATCGTACAGAAATTATGGGTAGTTCATTATTTTATGTGACTTAAACATAATAGCAATAAACTGAATATATTATGGTAGTAACGCTCTACTAAGCTGCTACTAGAAAATTCTTTACTTCCTAAGTTATATTCACATTGGTTGAATTGTTTGCGACATATATTCTCACCTCAGTGTGAATATCGTTGGCTTCAACTAAGTTTTCACTCACTTTGTCGTACGAGTGTCATTATTTGAATTGCATGGTGGATGAAAATGTTAAGACCCTCTGTCCTAACTTCGACCTATTCCTCAGATACACTCCCACAGAAACAGAAAATCGAACGAAAGAAGAATGAATAAGCAGATAATGTGAATACTTACTTCCTTAGAACAAAAGTACCCAGTGGGAATTTGAGAGAGCTGAGAAATCTCTCCATGAATTCTCTCTTCCTTATTTTTCTTCACCCCCTTCGGTTTCCGGATGTCCTATTTAACCAGCTCCTAGTGGTCCCTGCCTCAACCGAAATTCTCTCCCACTATTCCTCCTGAAACCGTATTCGTCCCTCCCACTGCCTCCATAACCGAATTTCCTTGCCCATTTCCTTTTTTAGCTTTCAGAAAATAATTGCATGAATGAGAAATTACTGAATTTTAAACATCGTTTTGAAATATGGCCAAGTATCTTTACAAATTAATTGAGGCAATGCAATTAATTATTTCTTATCAAATTAGTCCATATGATTATGAGTTGAAATTTAGGGTTACATTTTGGTAACACCTTAGTTTAATAAAACTTTTCTAAACAATTGATTAATTATAAGGCGATGATTTTAACTTTTAAATAAATCAAATTCCAAGCTTAAAAGTATATCTAAAGCTAGAAGATGAAGGGAAAAAAAAAAAAAACTAAAAATTGAATATTTTTTCAACATTGTCCATTTTTTTCGGTGAAGGCTTCTAGTTCAATTGTTTTAACTTCCTCTGTTTTTATGGTTTGTAGAGTGGAAAAGAGACACTGAAATGACCTCTGTCTAAGGATACAATCGCCAAAATGAAAAATTTTGCATTTAGCTTTTAAGATTGAAAATAAATAAAGTAAAAGTTTTGAATCGAAGATTGCCATTTTTATGTATTTGTAATTTGTAGAAAAATTAGGGTGTATGGCAACATTCTAAGGTTTCATTTGGATAGTTAAGGAATATAGCAAACTCTGGCATCCTTGAAATGAGTTAATTTTAAAATAAAATAAAAAGGTAAAGGAAACAAAATTTTAATAAAATAATAATAAACACTGTTTGCGAAAACTAATATCGAATTCGGGAGTCGTTTGTGTATGAGAAGGTATTGACACCCCATAACAATTGTTTAGAAAACGGTTACCGAATTTTAAAATCTTGAATTGAAAATATTCTTTAAAAAAAAATCATTTTTTGAACAATGAGTCAATGAACAAGATAAAGTATCATCTGACTACCATTCTAAACGAGTTACAGATTTTTTAGTTCCTTATGAAAGGTAATAGACTAGTAGAGAGGTAAATGATGCCTATTTCAGAAAGTTCCACAAGAGTTCATCCTTCTGTTGGGATTGATGTCCTAAATCTCTCTTGTATTCTCGTAGTTTGTAAACTATGTATAAACAAATTGTTATTATTAAAATATTTGTTATTTTATGAGCATAAACTCAATCCAATAAACAAAGATCATAGGTTATTTTATATAATTTAAAGATGTATGTAGAGACATACAGGTGGATCATGTTTAAATGATAACCTAAATGGTCTGTAGTAGATGGATAAGGTTAGGTACCTGATCTTGGTGACACTACGGATACGGTACCTGATCTTGGTGACACTACGGATACGACCCATTTTGTAGTTGCTACAAAGTGTTGTAAAGTACTACAAATGATCTAATCCTGATCATTCATGTAAAGACATATGAGCGAGAGTATCCTATACAAAGAGTTTGTATAAGACCGGACCACGAAATGAATAGTCTCATTATGTAACGTCATTAATAGTAGAGACTTACATTTCATTAGGATGACCATAGGTAGTGTGAACTCTTGCTTATAAAGGCAGTCCTTTGATTTGTATTGGTGAGAGTGGTCAGTTCGCCGACTCAATATATTTACTATTTTGGGAATTTGTCTGATTGAGGAGATGGGACACAGCTACACAAGACGAAATTCACTCATTCCCTTAAGTAGATAAATTGCTCCCTTGAGGGCTGATTCTGGGGTTTGAACACTTGGTTTGAGAAAGGTTTGGTCATAGTTGGACTATGACTTATTGTTTATTAGAGGGATCAATGGTACTTAAAGAGTTAGATGTAACTATAGGGGCAAAAAGGTAATTTTGATCTAGTTGTACTTACGATCCAATGGACATAGAAATATATTTGTAGTGTAAAGAGTGCAATTGCCAGTCTTTAGTAGAGTGACCAACAGTTAATGGATGTTAAATAATTTAATTAAGGTTTCAATCTACATGTCCATAAGATCCCCTGTAATTCAACTGGGATTATTGAGAATTGATTTTTTATTAATTTTAATTGTTCAAATTAATTAAGAGATTAATTATATATGATATAATTAATTAAAATTAATTATATGTGATATAGTTAGTATAATGTATTTTATACATTATAATATAAAGTTTATTTGAGAGGAATTAAATATTTGAATATGATTCAAATATTAATTGTATGCATTAGATTCATATAAATAAATTTATATAGATTTGATTATATTAAATACCAGGATTGATTGAGAAAATTCAAACTACAGATTATATTGTATTTGATACAATTTAAAAATTATAGGTTATGTGTTATATTCGATAGAACATATAGTTTAATATATAATATATGATAAAGCTGGTTATTGCATATATATAAATTTTATTTATTCAATTATTTGAATTTAATAAATAATTTAATTAAGGAGGGAGTTAGTCCCGTTAGAACTCCCTCCCCCTATTTTCTCTCACTTCCATATACGCCTTTTCTCCTTAAATTTCCTAAGTTTTAATCTCATCCCTCTTCGACTCTTTTCTAACTATTTTCTTTAAAAACAGTTTTTTTAAAATAATAATAATAAATAAATAAAATAAAAATAAGGAAGCCTTATTCCTCCACCATGGTATGTTGCTTTCTGCTCTATTTTTCTTACACATAGTTTAGCTTTTTTATTTGTGAATAAAGCAAGAAAGTAAAGAAACTATAGAGGATGAAACATAAATAACAATAAATCAAACAATAACAGTAGATCTTAAAAAAGGATACGCATTTGGAAATAGATAAATATCATATAATGATAATAAAATATATAATAAAAAAAATAAATAATAACAATAAAAGCAAATTTTCTTGGATCTTTTATTTGCATATTGTAGATTTGATAGGAAAATATGGTTGTTTTAAAACTAATTAGAGAATTGTGGTAGTTTTATGTGTTCGAGGCGTTTGTCGAGGGTTGAGAATTTGACATGTGTAGATGTCGAGGGTTGAGAATTCGACGAAGGTAGATGTCAAGGTTTAGAACTCGACGATGGTGGATGTCGAGGATTGAGAACTCGACGAGCGATGGAGACTTGTCGAGTGTTGAACATTCGACCTACATAAGTCGAAAGTTCAAACCCTCAATAAGCTTATGTCTCGTACCATCCACCACTGCCAACCTGTGCTGCTTGATCGAATATGGGCAGCTTTAAACGTCTGTCGTGCTGTCATGCCTCCCAACTACTGCTTTCAATTTTCAACTCTCGTGGGTCGAGTGGTCAACATTTGACCTATGTGATTTTAAACAGCTCCCCTCCTATTCTCAGATCACATCTTTGTCTTTGCCTTTGCCATCCTCACATTTTTGAAAATCCTCTGCCTTCTTCCTCCTCGCGGATCAGAAACTAAATTCCATCTCCTCCCATTTTTTACCTCTTTCCATTTCCATTTCTCTTTTCTATTTCGTTGATACAAATTATTCCCACATTTCTCCCTTGATCACAAACTATATTTGTTTGTTATTCTACTATTTTTATTTTTAAGAATAAATATAATTTTTATTTTTGTTCTTATATTATTTTTTTCTTTAGATTCTAATATATATATATATATATATATATATATATATATATATATATATATATAATATATATATATATATTTTGTAGTTGTTGCCGGATAACAAATAACAGGAAAAAATGGGAAATGTTGTCACTTTGAAGGAAAAAAAGAAACTACCGTCAAATTTATGATTCAAATTTAACTTTTATTTATTAGTAGATTTTTGTTTTTAATATAAAATATATCATTTTTATTCCTTATATTGATGTCTACCATGATAATGTTAATTTTTTAATATTATTTTTTAATTGAAGATCAAGAAGTAATTTTATTTATTTGTCTTTTTTTAATGATATTCTATATTTTATTATTGTTTTTTAGTTAACAAGTTTAGTATAGTTTAAAAAGTTTAGTTTATTGTTATGTTTAAAAAGCTGGTATTTATCATTTAATACAAAATTATTGTGATTTTTTAAATAAATTTCTTATGATATTTGATTTCTTTAGTATTAACTTTGTTGTTTATAGTGTTAAAAATTTTAGTTTTTTGTTATGTTTAAAAATTTGATGTTTATAGTTTAAAAGCTTTAGTATTTTAGTTTAATACAAATTTATTGTGATTTTTTAAATATAATTCTTATTATGTTTGATTTTTTTAGTATTAACTTTGAAAAAATAGTTTTAAAATCTTTAATTTATTGTTATGTTTAAAAAGTTTATCTTCATAAACCTTAATATTTTTAGTTTAATAAAAAATTATTGTTATATCTAACAATAGTTATAAAAAGTATAATTTATTGTTATGTTTAAAAATAATTTTAAAAATTTTAATTTATTGGTATGTTTAAAAATAATTTTTTTAGTATTAACTTTGAAAAATAATTTGGCTATAGTTTTAAAAAGTTTAATTTATTGTTATGTCTAAAAATAGTTCTGAAATGTTTAATTTATTGTTATGTCTAAAAATAGTTCTGAAATGTTTAATTTATTGTTATGTTTAAAAATAGTTTTAAAAATTTTAATTTATTGTTATGTCTAAAAATAGTTATAAAAAGTTTAATTTATTGTTATGTTTAAAAATAGTTTAAAATTTTTTAATTTATTGTTAGGTTTAAAAATAGTTTTTTTAGTATTAACTTTGAAAAAATAATTTGACTATAGTTTTAAAAAGTTTAATTTATTGTTGTCTAAAAATAGTTATGAAAAGTTTAATTTATTGTCATGTTTAAAAATAGTTTTACAAAATTTAATTTATTGTTATGTTTACAAATAGTTTTAAAAAATTTAATTTATTATTATGTTTAAAAATAGTTTTAAAAAATTTAATTTATTGTTATGTTTTATTGTGATTTTTTAAATATATTTCTTATTGTGATTTTTATTGTGATTTGTTTTTGTTTAAGTTTGATAATTAGTAGAACAATTAGTAATATATGTTTGTCTTTTGGACAAATATTTGGGATTTATGTTATTTACAAATGGTAATATGATTGATGGTATTGATGGAGTTGATTATGACCAACCACCAAGTGGGGTTTTAGCACAATTATATTTGAACAATTCATTGAAATGGTTGGGATGTCACCTAGTGTAGATATGAGAACAAATCAGCTATAAATAATATATAAACATCCTGACCTAGAACCATGAGTTTATGTCATTCCTTATTCCGAATGCACAAGCTATGAACTTGATATTCTCAATCGCGATGTCAATGTCGAATTTAGTGCATTTGTATGTAAATGTAAATAGGATAGAGCTTGATATAAACTTGAATGCACCATTTAGTCTGTTTGAAGATCCAACTCAATGTATTGATCCTGATCCGGAGTCAGTTGCATCGCCATGTGATAATGAAGATATGGCGGCTAACAATCAGTATAGAGATTTCAGAACAGAAACGGACGATGAATTTGAAGAGTTGGATTTTTATGGTCGTGAACATGAGTTACCTTCAGATACATTCAACAATTTGAATATGAATGTACTAGATAACATTCAAGAACATGACCCAATTGTAGCCCATGTGGACGTTAACAATACTCAGTTGTATAAAGGGATGGTTTGTCAAGATAAAGAAATGCTACAACACGCGGTCAAATGTTTTGCTATTAAATGTCATGTACCATATGAGGTTGTGGAATCGATACCGACGATTTGGACAATTCGGTGTAAGAAGTGGGAAAGAAGGTTGCAAATGGAGACTTCGTGCAATAAAGAAAAAATCGCATGACTTGTTCGAGATTACTAAGTATGATGAGCAACATGCATGTTTTTATTCATAACTGAGTCAAAGTCATGTGCAATTAGATTCATCAATGATTGCACTAGAGTTCTGTGATGCTGTAAGAGAAAAACCATTTATCAGCGTGGCATCCAACATCCAATCAAAGTTTGGATATCATGTTCCTTACCATAGGGTATGGGAGGGCAAAAGAAAAACGTTGGCTACCTAGGTGGTTGTATATGGTTAAGCAGACCAATCCCAGAACACGTGTAGAATGGAGAGTGAAAAAAACGCTTACTGAAGGCCATGTTATCCTATTTTCGGCATTTGGTCCTTGTATAGAAAATTTTAATAAATGTTGACCGATAATCCAGATAGATTGTACCCACTTATATGGAAAATAACGAGAAAAATTGTTGATTGCTACATCAGTTGATTCAAACGGGCATCTTCTTCCACTTGCATTTGCCATTGCAGATGAAAAGTCTGCAGACTCATGGAGATGGTTCCTAAAACACTTGAGAGAAATTGTAATACATGAAGAGGTTTGTTTAATTTGAGATCAACATGCTGGCATAATCGCAGCAGTGAACAATCCAGCAAATGGTTGGACGGAACTAAAATGTCACCATCGTTTCTGCTTACAACATATCGTCAGCATCTTTAATAAAAAGTACAAATTTAATACATTGAAAAATTATGTTTATCGTGCCGAGTGTTAGTTTCAAATTCAAAAGTTTAATAAAGCAATTGAAGATATCAAAGGAATAAATCGGAGCTGTCTGAGTTTTTTTTTACGACATTGGTATAGAGCAATAGACTCAAGCACTGATGGAGGATTCAGATATGGATGGATGACGACAAACCTATCAGTGTGCATAAATGGCGTCCTCAAAGGAGCTCGAATGTTGCCGATAAATGCTCTTGCTCAAATAACATTCTTCAAGTACGTGAATTATTTCAAGAAAAGAAGAGAAGAAATAAGGGATTCTTTGGAGCGTCAAGATAAATACACCCGGTAATATTATATATATATATATATTATTACCAATTTGTTTCAAGCATATTTTATAATAAAGTGAAGTAAAAATTCATGTATGCACATGGAAAAATAAATAAATGGGCTGCAAGATCTAGTAAACATGAAGTACAATCATACGATCGATATGAAGGTGTGTTTCATGTGAAGACTGGACGTCATAGTCTCAATGCTAAAGGAGGAAATATTCAAATATTGAGGCTAAACAGGTCCGAGCGGTACTGTTCATGTAACAAGTGGCAAACGTTCGGTGTTCCATGCTCGCATTTTATGGTAGTTTGCTCACGTTTTAACATGAACTACGAAGACTTTCTCGAGGACTACTCTAAATTATCAACGTATGCTGAATGTTACTCTCCTCAATTTGAACCTGTATCGCATGAAGATTACTGGATCACGCACCCTAATATGCCCGTCTTATATGCTGATCCATTATTGTTGAGAAAACCTGGTAGACCAAAAAGTTCACGTTATCATATCGAGATGGATTGGACAGAACCAGTCACTTGACAATGATGTGGATTTTGTAACCAGTTAGGCCATAATCGAAAGATGTGTCCTTAGTTACTAAGACGGGCTCCAGACAGTTAGGGATTGAGGAATAATTTTTTTTTCATGTATATTTAATTAAGTGTAGATGATACACATTTATTGTATATTCAATTTTTTTATTATAATTTATAAAGTTGTACATTATTCTTTTAATTGAGAAATAAATACTTTTTTTTATCATGTATATTTAATTAAGTGTAGATATTTTTATTGTATAATCAATTTTTTTATTATAATTCATAAAGTTGTACATCATTCTTTTAATTAAGTTGTACATTATTTAATTGAGAAATAAATATTTTTTTTCCTTTTAGATCATGGCTTTAAACCCAGGACCTATTGATCCCGATGTTTTGTACGACCAATCCATTCATCGATCATCTTTTGTATGGCGAGATCGTACTACTGGAGAAATATCTTGTAGGTGTCGAGAGGCAGTTGTCCAACCCACTATCCCACTCCACCCTCGAATACTATCGCTACTCTGTATATCTGGATTCTATGGGATTGCTAGATTGGGATTTATTCAGTTGGACTGACATCTGATCACAACCTTGATCGAGAGATGGAAATCTAAGACACATACATTTCATATGTTTGTTGAAGAGTGCACTATCACTCTACAAGACATACAAGTGTTGTTGGGGTTACCTGTTAACGGTGAGCCGGTCACCGGAGTGATGTATGATGACTGGTCACAAGTTTGTCAACGGTACCTCGGTGTGACCCTATACTGACAAAATTAAATGATCAAGGTTAAGTTTGATATGGTTAGGAACACAATTCCGTGAGCTCACAGATGATGCAAACGAGAAAACCGTCATAAGATATGCGCGAGCATATATACTACAAATGATGAGTCATTTTGTTCACTTGATGTTCCTGCCACTATTAGCTAACCTCTATGATGCAGGGCGGTATTCCTGGGGTAGATTATGTTTGGCATGGTTGTATAGACAACTATGCAAAACAACAAGACCTGAAGTTCGTGAGATAGCTGGCCTCTAATACTTTTGCAACTATGGGCTTGGGAGCGATTTCCAAGAATGGCTCCATAGCTACAACATGTAAATGTCGTTCAGTTAGCTGGACGAGTCTACAGTTCTCGGTATGTTATTTTAGTTCAATCTAATTTTTATATGAATGATCTAGTTAATTTAGAATCTAAATTATCAATTTAAAAATTTAGGTGGAGAGACAAATTTTGTGTGACTAGGACAACTACACATAAAGTCAGCCAGTACAGATACATATTTGATCTTCTTCAACTTAATCAGGTACATTAACATTGAACCAAATTGATTATTTTATACACATTTTTATTGTATTTGTCTTTAATGTTTTCCAATATAATATTTTGTGTTTCAGGTTATTTGGGAGCCCTATAAAATTATTATACACCTTTTGTCCAATTTCGGTACGAATGGTCAAAACATATGGCGGACGATGAGTCCTCTCATATGTCCCATCGCCTTGTAATACTGAACCCTACTACATATTGAGTTAAGGACTGGAGATTGGTCTGAAAAAGTTGCACATTTGGTAGTGCGATTTAAAAATTGCGCCTAGTTGTGAATTTCAAAAAAATTTATTTTCTATCGTGCAAGGTTTATTGCAGTGGGGGTTTCTATTGAACAGTTTGACAGGGATGTCACTCAAGACTACATTCAATGGTATAATAATATCACAAGGCGCTACGTCACTCGTCCGTAGCAACTGTGGGTCATCTGGTAAATGAATGAATATTATCTAATTATTTTTAATTTAAATTTATTTTAAATATAATCTAATTGTTTTATAATTCACAGAGATCAAATAAGACTCCGTGATGTTGCGAATGATCCGAACCAGGTTCTTGCTATATGTAGTGACAACCAGAGCTATATGAAGAAGATACATTATACGTACAATATACCTATTGTTCCTCCACCAACTCCTAGACGTAAAGGACCTGTTCGGGAAGAGGATGAGTTCGATGAGGTTGCCCACAATGTGGAAGAGTTGCCCCTGTGATGCAGATACAGAGTCAAATTGATTATGTTAGTCCGATGATGATGATGCCGACATTTGGTTCAGGACATTATGACTCAGAGGCTGGTCCTTCGTCTTCATACGTGCATGGACATGGTTGGGGTCGTGGAGAGCATAATGAATATTTATATTATGAAGCGCTTGTAGAGGTACCAGAGCAACATCAAGTTTAAAGTCGACGACGACAACCAACTTGAAATTGACGACGTCCGCCTTGTGGAACACATTGATTTTTGTAATTATTTTTATATAAATGAGATATTTTAATTTACACTTTATTATTTTTATGAGCTATTATTTTTTTAATTTGTTCTTTTTAGAGTTAAATTAAGATGGTTTAAAAATAATAAAAACATAAAAAAAAAATGTAAAATGGAATATACTAAATAATAACATAATAGAAAATTTAAAAAAAAAAAAAGAAAAAATGGAGGTCGAATTAATGAAAAATAATAATAATAAAAAAATAAAGGTCGAATCTAATTCGACCTTTGGTTGGTCGAATTTTGAAGACTCGACAACATAAAAAAAATACAATATTTTTATAAATAGTTTGAAAACAACGCTATTTTTATAAATAGTTTTTAAAACAACAATATTACTCTAATTTACCCAATTTTCCTTATAACTTTTTCTTTCTCTCTATTTTTTTTAGATGTTTAAGAGTGGAGAAAAATATTGAAGGTTAGGATCCAGATCAGGAAGCAGCTCATTGTTTGAGGTGTGGATCCTTGGAACAAAACGCCCTAGCAAGAGCAACCTCCAACGAAACTAGACTTTTTGCATTATGGAATTTTGATTTTTTTAGAAGATTTTCGGGTTGATTTTTGTGTGTGAAACTCACATATTTTCTCTTTGTTTCCCTAGGGTTTTTTCCTTTGTTTTTTTTTTTTTGTTTTTTTTGTTTTTTTCTGTAAATCTAAAGGGTTCTCTCTAGGTTTCTTCTTCAAATTTTGCTCACTGTTCCCCCCTCTGTTTTTTTTTTTAATTATTATTATTATTAAGTAAAAATCCTCCCTGAAGAAGAAGATAGTTTTTATAGCCAAAATTGCTTCCCCAAATAGCCTAAAATTCTACTGGCAATATTTTGAAATTTGAAAACAATATCAAACTTGACTTAAACCTAAAGGGGAAATGGATTTTTGGCAACCAAAACTTAATTCAAAAAATTACCTTTTTAGTTTTTTTTTCCTAAAAAATTAATTACTCTAACTAACCAATTTAGTTATTCTAACCATACTAACCACAAAAGTTTTTTTTTAAAAAAAAGTAGTAAAAATGTGTATAAAAAAAGGTGGATAACCATCCAAATTAAATTAGCAAATTTAAGGTGAACTTAATCTAAAAACATAGTTAATTAAAATAGATCCGAATAAAAATATGTGGCTACAGCCTCAACCAAATATTTAGTGTAACTAATTTAATCCTGTTGATTTAAATTTTAGACTATCTTTTCAGTTATGTGTGGATGATCGTACTAATCAGAATTTGTCAAAATCTAAGGAAAAAATTATGTCGAAGTCATTTGCAAAGTGGTAGCTGCAAAGAACCAATATATACAAAGATTCATGACTATGAGTACACATCAAACAAAGTAAAATTCGATACCAATATTGATATTTAGTTTACTTTGTCTCTTAAAGAGGTAGGTTGATATACTGACAAATCTATCAACATATCGCAAGATACAAAGGGTACATTAAGAGTTTATTAGGAGTTGTCACTTTCCCTTCCCAGTGATAAGCTAATGCATGGTATATACGAATAAAAATTGATTTCATGTAACACTCAATATTTTGTTGGTTTTTTCCTTTCTTACTGAAATATAGTGTATTTTGTTGTAAAATTGAAGAATACAATGAGATACAATCGAAAAATATAATATAATATATTAAAATAAAAGAAAACAATAAAACAACAAAATTCTATGGATATTAGGAAATTTTCTCCGAGCTTTTTGGATTTTTCACCAATCTTTAATCTACAAAGACCACAAATGGTCACCATTTATAAAGATTTTGGCAATTAGAATATAGCATATTTAGACACTAATCATGTATAATTTTATGACACATAGGGACATTTGGGGCAAGGAGTTGGTTATTATAGTTAGGTTATAATAGTTTATGTTTGGGTTATGGATTACTTTAGTTTGAGTTATAATAATATGTGTTTGAGGTATAAACTATTTTAGTTTAAGAAAAAAATAATAAACACTATAGCAAAGATTAAAAAATTGAAGAATATAAAACAGTAAAAACTGTAATAAAAAATAAATACTATAACAAATCAAGATTTTAAAATAGTGTTGACAATAGGTAATTGGAAAATACAAAAGAGTATTTATTGTAGCAAGAGGTGGTTACTATAGTCTTATGATAGTTCTGCCCCAAACACACCCATAGTCTACACATGAGGTAGTTGGCAAATGCCACATGGTCTTTTGACACTAAGCATGGCCCATTGGTATCTACATTACACATATATTATGATATTTATAATATTCTCTCACATATTATGATCTAAGTGTGAGGTGGATGATTGGACCTCTAATCTCGAAGTCGATAATAGAAGCACTATGCTAGTTGAACTACGTTTATGTTGATAAATGTTGTGGTACATTTGAATTTGAATATTCAAATTGAGGTGGTTGACTTTGTTGTGCATCATCTATTTTATTATAATGGAAAAATCATGAGATGCTCTTGTAATGGTGTGTTTCAACAAAGTATATAGTGGTATTTATTGAAATTGGTAGATGGATTTTGAATTCTTGTGTGAGTCCACTGTACAATAACGGACAATATTACAAGCATTAGGTATGGTTCATACATTTCCACCAATAATAAAAGTAGCTAAAATGTTCAACAACAATTTTTATATTATTCGTGTACAATTGAATTCTTAATGTATGCAATTTGGTTACATCTGCCACATTTATATAATATAGGAGCTTGAAGATTGACGAAATTCTCTTTTATTTTTTTGGTGACCAACTTTTGCTTCCTACAAAAATAAAAAAGAAAGAAATTAAACTTCAACAATCTATAAAATATCTTGCAACATCTCACATATATAAATCAGAACCTACAATTATATCGTAAAGCTTGCTAAAACGGGTGTAAACCACCCAAAATCATCTCAACACAACTATAAAAATGATTTCAAGTTGGTGGATTTCAAGTTTAGAAGATGAAAGATAGTTGTGAGGTATTGCGAGATAAAGAAAATAGTGCCTAAGAAACTATCTAAAACATGTCGAAACCAATTATAACACATATAAGAATGATCTGGAGTTGGACATTTTAAATTTAGAAATTGGAAAGTTGTTGAGAGATATTATGATATGTTGCAAGATAAAAAAACGATGAATAAAAAACTATCTAAAACATGTCAAAATCGATTCTAAAACACATAAAAATGGTTTTGGTTGGACATTTCAAGTTTGGAAGTTGAAAAAGTTGTTACGAGATATTGCGAGATAAAAAATCTAGAAAAACTATCTACAAACATGTCTAAATCTATCCTAAGTCATCTAAAACATATATAAAAATGATTTTGGATTAGGTATTTCAAGTTTGAAAGTTGGAAAGTTGTTACGAGATATTGCAAGATGTTGCGAGAATAAAAAAAAAAATCATGCCTAGAAAACTATCTAAAACTGATTCTAAAACACCTAAAACACATGTAAAATTGATTTGGGATTGGACAATTAGAATTTGAAAGTTGGAAAGTTGTTGCGAGGTATTGTGAGATGTAACATTATGGATACAATCCACTTTATAATTGTTACTAATGTGGTAAATATTACAGATGGTTTGATCTAAATCGTTTATGTAAATACATTCGAGTGGAGGTATTCTATATAATGAGTTTGTATAAAATTGGACTGCAATATATTTAATCTCTCATTTTAACACCGTTGATCGAATAGATTAATATTTCATAGGATAATCATGTAACTCGATCTCAATCTTGAGTGAGTTATGGAATTCTGTCCATGAGGACAATCATTTGATTTATATGGGTGAGAGTGGCCCAAGTCGCTGACTCAATAAGTCTACCATTTTAGGATATGTCCAAGTAGGGAGCTGAGAATATAACTACACAAGATGGAATTCACTCCTTCCCACCTTTAGGGTAAGTAGATGAGTAATTCCCTTAACTGTTGATTTCAAGTATTGAACAAAGGGTACCCGTCCCTCTCACTGGCTCGAGAGGGACTCGGTTTATGGTAAGACCATAAATAGATTGTTCATTAGAGAGATCTGTAGTACTTAAAGAGTAAAAGGTAATTACAGAGGCAAAACGGTAATTTCTTCCAGTTGTAATTACGAATTGCTTGCGAATGATTTTTTGGGAATGTCCTAAAACTCGCAATTTGTATTTTTGCACATATTCTATTTTGCAATAAAAGTGTTATTGAAATTACATTATGTTATAAAATCCAATATAAATGAACCCATGACTATAGTATGAATACTTTAACTTTATGTAGATACATAAAAGAGGATCAAGTTTTAGTTTATAGCCAAAAAGGTCTAAAGTATATTGATGAGATTGGGTACCTCATCTTGGGGACACTATGGATGTAGCCTACTTTGTATATTGATACAAACGATGTGATCCCGAAATCGTCATGTGGAGACATGCGAGTGAGGGCATCTTATGCAAAAGATTTTTGCATAAGACCGGACCACGAAATGTCACCTTTCTTTTAATAATCGTTTACTGTTAAAATTGATTATTTCAAATTGATGGCCTAAGGTAACTTAATCTTAATCTTGAGCTAACTATGAACTCATGTTTATTTAGAATTATCCTTTGATCTGCATAGGTGAGAATGGTTCAACGCTCATAAGCCTCCTATTTTGGGGATAAAATCAGATAAATAGCTGGGGACATAGTCCTCAAAATGGAATTGACTCATACCCAACTTAGGGTTAGCAGATAGATTGTTCCCTTAAGTATTGATTCCTAGTCTTGAACAAAGGGACCTCACCTTCTCAGGACAGAGAGGGATATGGTTTATTAGTTGGACTATAAACTAATTATTCAATAGAGGATCAATGGAGACTTAAGGAGCAAGATGTATTTGTAGGGGTAAAATAGTAATTTTGATCTAGTTGAAAATACGAACGACTTGTGAAGAAGCGACTTACTAATTATGGTTAAATCAAGTGGATAAAAATATATCTACAGTGAGGAGAATGCAACTATTAAGCTATAGTTGTAAACCCCGTACTCTACTTTTCCTACATAAGTGAGTAACAAGTGTGTTAAGTAAAATTATAAAAGGAGGTAAAGGAAGTAGGCAGATGGAGGAAGAAAATTCTAAGTGTTAGAAATACTTAGTCAAAGGTGAGTTTTAGATAATATAACAAGTGAAAATTTGGCTAAATGTAAGGTAAAAAAGGACCCATGTGTTAAGTGTTAGAAGACATTAACGCATAAGATGAGAACGCAACCATGCGTCTGTAAGGTTAGACGCATGATTGGCCGAAGTATTGGCAAGAAGCGTTGTCAAGAGTTGCTCATGCGTTGGGTATGTGTGAGCAAGAGCGGAGAAAGAGAGATTGAGCGCAAGGCGATGGGGCAGACGATCGTATAGTAAGTGTGCGGCGCTACACAATGAGATAGGCGATCGTATAGGCAGACGCTGGACGATCGCATAGTAGAGCGGGAGCTACACAATGAGGTAAGCGATCGTATAGGTGGGCACTGGGCAATGATGCAAACGATTAGAGGATACATTAGACGTTAAGGCATCAACACTAAACGACGGAGGTAAACGATGCTCGCAGTAGCTAGACGATAGACGTTAGGCGCTAGACGATAGGTGCTGGGCATTAAACGATGGAGTATGCGATGCACGCTAAATTTATATTATGAAGGAAGGGAAGGAAAAAATAAATTACTTGAAGAAACTCACTAATGGGAATTGGCCGGAAGCACTAAGTGATGGATGAGGTGGCAGTTTAACCATTAAACAGGGAAGGTGGAAGGAGGTATAAAAGGAAAAGGAATTTCAGAAGCTCGGTTTTGGAAAATGACTTGAGTAAATTAAGTGAGATCGGTGCCGTTCGAAAGCTGAGAGAATCTAGTTTTTAAGGTTGTTTTACCGAAGAAAGATCTCATGCGAAAAATAGTAAAAAGTGAAGAATTTACAGAAGAGACAGATTCTCGGATTAATCAGAGCCCGGAGTGAAGATTGGAAGCTCCATGACAAACTACAAGAAATTTTCAGCTGATATTTTAAAAGTAAGAAAGTTCACTCAATTCTAAACAAGTTTTCAGAAGGAAGTTTCTTAAAAAGAATTCTGGATTTTGAGTTAAGAATTTTTGAAATTGGAACAGGGAATCGGTGCGTAAGCAGGCAGCTGCTTGGGAAGATTAAGCAGGCAGCTCACCACAGTGAGCGAGAGCAAGCGAGAGATAAGAAAATTAGCGAGAGTGAGCGAGAGATAAGCAAGAGGAGGATCTCTCTAAGGATGAAGATCTCACTAGAAGTGGTAAATCTCGCTCATAATGATCATCTTACTAGTAATGTTGTTTTGTTGGTGAAAGTTTCATCAATAAGTGAGCTACCTCAAGCTTTTTGCTAAGAATTCTAAGGAATCTAACCAGGGATTATGTCATTTCAGACCGAGAAGAGCTAAAAGAGGCATATAAACCATTTAAGAGCCCTGATGAGCTGTGAGTGATGGTTATTTTACAAGAAGTTCCAAGCAACACATTTCTCTATAGTTTATAAACGCATGCTAGTTACAAAGTTTATGAAATATGCTTTGGTACAATGGTTGAACCATGATAATCTTCAAAAGGAGATTCTATGACATGTTTATGTTACAAGTATTTGTATTATGTTTTAAAGCATATGTGCTCTTAATGTTGTTGAGCATGCGTTAGGGTTAAAGATAAGGTTGAATGAAGCTTGATGTACTATGTTTTAAATACCTAAGGTTATCAAAGTATATGTGTTGGTATTCCTAAACACAATGAAAAAGATATTGAAGGTAGGGAAGGTATCCTAAAGAGATTTCTATGTTATATTTGAAACTATTCTTTTTAATGCTCTTCGAGAACTTGATAGCTTAAGTGAGCCGGATACTAAAGGTAAGGAAGGTATCTGAGTAAATGTATCTAAGGTGTTGATGGTACTTAGAAAACTCCACATGCACATAGATAGTTCAATAAAGAGATCGACGTAGGGGTCTCTCCTAGCCATAGTTCAGAGGTCAAAGTAGGGGTCTCTTCTGGCCATGGCTTGACGTTAGGAATTAGAGCGATGGATGTTCATTCTCAACTAAGATTCAGGTTTCAGATACAATGATTTTAAAAGTTTTATGTACATATTTGCTTGGCATATTTTAGTTCCAGTATTATGTTTTCGAGTTTTCAGTTTAAGCATGATATTAATGTTTTTATTAAGTTACTCACTGGGTGAGTAGCTCATTCTTTCAAATGTTTTTCTTTTCCCATGTAGTGGTCATCTCCCTAGAGGTTAGTTGTTATCCTGCTCTGCCACTCAGGGACTCCGGTTAAAAGTCCAAAGTCTAGAAAGAAGTTTTATGTGTTTACTCTGTAAATGTACTCTGTATATATGTGTTGCTCATATTAGGGACTAGTAAAGTATATTGAGACCGCTGAACTCTGTATGTGTTAATATGATGTAATTATGTTGTTGTTGATCCCTGATGTACTGAGGTTATTTTTAAAGTTTCATTAGTTTGGTGAATGTTATATATGTATTCCAGAGATCTAAGTAGGTTAAGGATGTTAGTTAAGCAGTAAGTGCCACAAAAAGGTTGGTAACTACTATCGTCACATTCACTTCTGGATTAAGAAGGGTAATCTGGGAGGGGTGTGACAATAGTAGTATGTCTCGGTAGTTAACGAATATTGATTAATTAGTTTAGCCAATTAAATCTCAAATAGTTGAAGCTCATGATCTGTAGGTTCATAAGATCCCTCTACTAGCTCGTAAAAGATTAAACCTTGAGTTAAAATATTGAGTGAATTTGAAATGTTCAAATTCAGTTTTAGAGTTTGGATAATTATACTCGATATAATTAATGTTTAAATTTATTGAAATTAAATGTATTTGGAGAGTTTAATATATTTAAATGATGATTTAAATATTGATTACATGAATAAGATTCATGTTTGAATTAGGTGTTTTATTAATTTAATATTTGATATTAAATTATTATTATTAATTAATTAATTAATTAAATTTATTTAATTATTTATTTAAAATCAAATCAAATTTCAATTTCAAACTCAATTTCAGAAAGTGGTTTTTAAATTATGTTTCATTTAATTATAAATTAAATGTAATTGAAAATTGAAAATGATTTTTGATTTTTTGTGGATTCATCCATTTTCTGGATTTCTTAGTGGATTTCACCCTAAATCAACACATAGGCCACTTTGATAATACATTTTGAAGTGTCAAGATGATGTAATTGATTAAATGCTTCAAACTTTCTGAGATTAAGAGGATGCATGCTGAATTTTTTGGAAATTCTGCTAAACTTTTTTTTTTTCCTCTCAAACCCTCTCCAAAAGCCACCAAAATTCTCTCCCAACTAGAGTTCCACCACTCAATCCAAGACTGAGATTAGTGGAGAAGATTCTCTTTTAGGATTGATTTACTGTTGTGGTTAAATTCATGGATGCATAAATATTCCACAGTCAATGAATGTTTATTAACATAATTAAAGAGTTTAACTAGTTAATGTCGAATCATTTGAGATTCCAATATGTAGATCTATTATGTCTCTCTATTAGCTTAGAACCGATAAACAAGAACCAAGAGTTTTTTAAAGAATTTGAATGGCTCAAATTAAATAAAAGAATAACATTAATTGTACATGATATAATTAATATAATGTATAAAAACATTATGTATAAAATTAATTGTGAATATATTTCAAAATTAAAATTTATAATAAAAAGAGATTTAACATATTCATATGATTCAAATATTAAAATAATATGAATTAGATTCATATTAAAACTATTGGTTAAAATTTAATATGAAAGAGATTCATATTAAAACTATATGTTACAAGAGAGATGCATTTGAATGTGATTTAAATGTACATTTAATTAAATATGAGATATTTAATTAAAATATTAATTAATTATTTATTTATTTTAACTAAATAAGTTATATTTCATATAATTAAAATTAAAAGAACTCGAAGTTATTTCAAATTAATTTCCACTTCACGTATTAAGAGGTGGGAAGTTTATTTACGAGTGTCGTTATTGTAGAAAAGTATTTCTCCCTCTCAATTCTCTCAAGAAAATGTAATATTCCCTATGTCTTTTAAAAAGTCGGTTCCCACAAACCAGTCAAGAGAATAGTTGGGAATATTCGATGGTGGCATCTTCGTACTAAAATTCGATGGTGGCATCTTCGTACTGTCCATGGAAGATCAGTTCGTTGAGGAAGAAGAAGATGCAATTTTTTTTTAAAGAAACACTTGTTCAAAGGTGAATTCTTTCTTCTTTTCTGTAAAATTAACTTTTATTCTTTCTTCTTTTCGGTAAAATTAACTTTTATTCTTTATTCTTTTCGGTAAAATTAACTTTTATTTCATGTTTAACCTTTACTGCATCGTGGATGCATGTTGTGTTTTATGTTATATGTTAAAAATTCTAAAACAAAAACCAAAAGCAAGATATTTACACCAAAACAATCATGAATTAAGAAAAAATTAAATCTGATTTTTTTTTTCTGGGAAAAACCACACTTTTCAATACTTTCAATCTAAACTAAGAATCTTGGAAGAATAAACATTGACTAATAAAATTATACAAAACCAGAACCAAAACATTAAAAAAAAATTGCAAAAATTCATTTTATCCCAATCAAGAGAATTTAGAACCAATAATCCTTCTAACAAAAGTTAACTATTCAAATAAAGGGAAAGGGTTTACGTTTTTTTTTTTTCTTTCTCGGAGGAAAAACTTAGACTACGTCCTTTTTTTTTTCTTTTTGTCGTGAAAGACCACTAAAAAATAGAGTTAAGGTTAAGTGATCTTTATAAAGAAATCATGGTCTAAACCCTAAAGGCTCTTTGTTTTATTTTTTTAAAAAAAAACTAATTAATTAAATAAAAAGAATTTTTTATCCTCTTTTTAAACAAATCTATGAGTGTTAAATGAAATCTTTTAAATTAAAAAAAAATATATGATAAATATATATATATATATCTTTAAAAAACCAATTGTTACCATAAATATATAATTTATCTGGAGTTCAACATTTGAATTTTGAGAGTTGTGAGATATTTGCAAGATGTTGCATGATGAAAAAACAATAATTAAAAAACTTCCCTAAAATATGTGTAAAACCATCATAAAACCTCAAACTAATATATAAATGATTTGGGACTAAACATTTGAAGTTTGGAAGATACGTAAGATTAAAAAAATAAAAAAAACTAAAAAATTTGCTATAAAACCATTATAAATCACTTAAAATAAATATAAAATTAATTTAGGGTTATAGATTTCGAGATTGGACATTGAGGAAATTAATAAAATGATTTTTTGTTTTCATTTAAGGATAATATGGTCCATTCACATCTAATTTGTCCCAAAACTAATTTTTAAAAAGGGTCCCAAAAATCCTTAACACCCTTATTTTTAAAATTTAAAAAAAAAAAAAAAAAAAAAATCTATTTTTAGCAATTTCCCCTTCATCTTCAACGTGAAAGGCAAAGGGGGAAGAAGAAGGGCAGCCGCAGAAGATAGAGATAGAGGAAAAAACAAAAAACCACTCAGCAACCAGAAGAGAAGAAAATTGCAGCGGGTCACCGGGTTTAGAAGCTGAATCGCGACTTTGTGGGACTCTGCGTAGAGGACCATTGTGGGTATCAAGTCACTGACGTTTCCCTTCAACTTTTTTTCTGCTTCACGCCTTCTTCCCCTCTCTTTCAGCAGCTCACTGTCGCTGCTGCATCTCCCCTGTTCAGTGCTTCTGGCTTTGCCCCTTTTATTGTTACTGGTATTCTCTCAATCTCTATCCATGTCTTCCTTCTCACTTGAAAAACACAAATTAGGACTGGTCTAACGCAAAAATGGAGGAGTCCGACGACATTCTGGCTAATTGAGCCTTTTCGAACTGCTTTTTGATTTTTTGCATGTCTTTCAAATGATGAGGCTTTGATCATTTGTATATCTCTTTCGTATTCGCAAAAAAATGCCTTATTTATGCGATTGTGAATTTTCCAGCTTCTCCCTTCTTCTTTACTTCTCTACAATCAGTTGAAGTGTAATCCTTGCCTTATGAAATTCTCTTTAATACCTAGTTTATAGGAGTTATTTTGATTGACTGAACAACCTTAACCATATTCGTATTTGTGGGTTTTAGTTGGAAGAAGACAATGAGTATTTTTTGAAAAGTAAAAATCTTGAACAATACAATTACCAATGATACTTTGATTGTATCTGAAATAGGAGCCGTCTATATGGTTTTTACTTGATGGGCTTGATTTAGAAAGGTGTAGAAAATATTTAGAAGTGGAAGGGTGAAAGAGACCTAAAAATTCATTCATCTCTTAAAGCCATTTTTATAGATAGTATGGATATAGATATGGATGTAGATTATAGATATAGTCATAAAGAAAAGAAAAACGATTTTCTCTATACACAGTTGAAGAAAAAACCAAATTGATTTATATTCAGTAACTGGTTAAATTTATGACAGAAAATTTCTGTTTGATCCCTTTCTAGGTTTCTCTTTAGTTCCTTCCTCCATCTTGTATTGTTGGATGGTTGAGGGATTCTTCTGAATAACTGCGCCAAATGTTCTTCCTCCTTCGAAATTTATTCTTGGAGTTTGGATGTAACTGTAGAATAATTAAATTAACCAAGCCAAGCAAGCAAAGTCTAGCAGAGGACGCATTCTGCTTGATGCTGTACAAGTGCAACACTGATCAAAATCTACGAATATTTTCGAAGAGACAAAGTGGTTTTCCTTTGGTTTACCTTTCTTTGTTCTTTCCAATTTTGACTGGTTTTTTTAGTAATTTTGCGCAAGAGCGATTAAGAAGAGTGGTTGTTACCTAAATTTGCAAGCCCTCTTTAGGTAATGGCACGAGCTATCATTAGTGAAGTCGGTGATTCTTGTTTGTCTATGTGAACTTTTGTGAACTTTTTTCTTCTTAATAATAATAAACAATTTCATTGATGCATGGAATTTACAAAATTAAAGTATGATCCATGATGGTTGCAAAAATCTTTCCCGATTGGAAGAAAGAGTAGCATAACTACTATAGGAAGCAAAGATGTTAGATAATTTACACCATAAAATAGCATAATAAATAACCAGACCAAAGAACACTACAAAGATATGTACGTCCATAAGAATGCTCGGTTGATGTGTACCCATAGTAAATAACTTTCATTTTTTTCATATTTGCTTTTGGAGTCTGAAAGATTATCTCTTTGTATTTCATGTTTAGACGTTATTGATGATGTCTCAGAGTGAACTATTTAGGTTGGAATAAAATGAATGAGACAATGAGACAATTTCAACAGAGTTTAATAGAGCTAGAAGCTGAAGCAGAGCATCTCCTCCTAGCCCGCAACGAAGTAAGCTTATATATATTAGAAGTTTGGCAACTTGGCTTACAAGATTACATGTAGTTCCTACTTGCAATATACTTTCTTCGTGGTGAAAATTGGAATTGCAGTGTCACAATTTGTCTATCATTGAAATGAAATTGTTCTGTAACTTTGAGACGTAAAAAGGTAAAGTGACCATCGTTGTTTTGGCATCAAAATGTCAGTTGGTTGAAAATGATAGAGTGAGAAATGGGAATAGAGAAGCATTGACTGCTTTGAGGAGGCAAGCGAGAACAACAAAGTCTAGTGTTCCATCACCTTTTGAGTCAATAATGAAGGAGGTGGGGGGTTCTGAATCGAGGCCACTGGTGAAGGAGATTTGCACTACCTGTGGGAATCATGATTCTAATGAGCGCACTTGGATGATGTTCCCAGGAACTGATTTGTTCGCCAGGGTACCATTTCATGCTTCTCATACAATCCTGGAGACAGGTTACTGCTGGGACACATTTTTTTTTTTCTTTTTCTTTTTCTTTTTCTTTTTTTTTTTGTCTAATGCTGTTAATTTTATGTCATTTATTAGTGCATGGCTCTTTAAGAAATAATCCATTAAAATTCGTTAAAACATATGCAGTTCCATGTTTGTTTACTTAACCTGTTAATGGCTAAAGTTAAATCCTCGGAGCTTCGGGTTGAATAATTTCGTGGAAGCTGTTTGTCATTATAATCTGCAGTGGCCAAAGGGCTTCTCTTAAGTTGAATGGGGACATGGCAAGGGTGGTGTATACTGTTTGTGGTTTTTGTGGAGATTTCCCTTGTGTTCAAAAACAAGATGGATTGAAACAGAGAATTCTCATTTTTCAAATTGATTGAATTTTTTTTGTTTTTGATGAATGATTTAGTAGTTATGAGAAGCATATATGCATCTCTCATTTTGAACTAATGAAGCTCCTCTCCCATTTTTAAGTGCTATACATGTGGGTTTCTTAAATTCATTTTATTGTTATTATTTTTTTCTTAAAGAATACAATATTCAGTACCATTTTCTACCGGTAACATTGATTTCATCCACTTGGAGTTTGTAGAGCTTTCACTTTATTTTGACAGTTGAATTATTGTTTCTGGTGTGTATCCCTTTCACATGGCAGATCAGTCGAAACTCGATTTTGAGGCAAAGAAATTACAGAGTTACGTAAAAGATCAGTCCCTTCTGATTTCAGAAAAAGGTGCCCTAGCTGACAAGATCAGTCCAGGGGTGCTCAAGTCATTGGTGACATTGACAGACAAACCAAAATGATTTTCCCATTCCTACTCCAATGTGAATGATGAGGAGGTGGGAATTGTGTTCATCCAGGAGCCTTGTTGCTGATGGAGCACTGGTTCTCCTTCAAGTGTCAAAATGAACCCAAGTACATTCTTTTTCACTTGTTACTGTATTCTATTGACTATTCAAGTTGTGCATGCTGGGTAGCCTTAGAATGGATAATATCTCCAAGTCTTGTTTGTGTGACAGTTTTGAATATTACATCCAGCTCTGCATTGGTGCTAGCAGAACTAGACTAGTAGCATGTAAGAATTTAGTCTGAACTGATGGGATTCTGGACTTGTCTGATTGTCTTATAATGATACATTTGCTCTCTAAATTATTCTGCCTACTGGATTGATGTGTAGTAATCTGCGTTACAATTTTGGCCTAGCCCAAAAATTTTAGCATTGCAAGCTCGATGATTATATTAATTCCATGGTTTGATTTTATGGGGGCAAAGATGGAACCTACTGTCAGACTTTGCAGCATGTTTATGTCAATTTTACTGCAATATTAATATAATTAATCAAGTCAGTTGAGTTTGTTAAAATTTAAATGCCAGTGAGATTGTATGTTTGTAATGTAGATATGCTTCTTTAAGAAAAGAATAGTTCCATGTGTCGATGTTGCGTAAATATATTTTGGACCTGTCTCATGTTTTAGAATCACAACCATTGTAACTTAAGGAAAATCTGTCATATGAGGAAGAACTTGTACAAATCTTAGACGGGAAGGAGTAAGTATTGAGAAACAAGACGATTCCACTAGTCAAAGTATTATGGAGAGACCATGCAGTGTAAGAAGCAACCGGGGAAAGCGAACAATAGATGAGAGCCAAATATTCTCAGTTTTTCTCTGATGATTTTTAGCTAAATTTTGAGGACGAAATTCATAAAAAGGGGTACGGACTTGTAAGTCCTCGTCCCTTTTCCTCTTGTTTATGTTTAAGATTAACCTAAATAAGTGAGTTTAGTATGTACATAAATGGATTACTTGGATTGTATGACCTAAGAAAGTTTTGATGCTAAATGTTGAAGTTAAAGTTGGAAATTATTTGACAAATGCAAGTTCTTTTAGAAACATATTAATGCTTGTTATTGTTGGAGCAACTTATCATGATTGGCACTTTGACTGGTGAATAGAAGTTGTGTTTGGCTAAGTGTTACAAGGAAAGAAAGAACAAATTTTGTGGGAAATACAAGTTGGTCGAGACGGAGTTAGACTAATTTGGCTTGGAAAATCATTTTTGAATTAATTTCCTAAAATCTAAAATTAATTTAGTTTAATAGGTTATTTAAGGCTCCAAAGGATAAGGAAAAATGAATAAAAGTCACTTAGTAGGTTAAGTAAGCAGCTGGTTGGATGGTTTTGATTGGAGGAAAAAGTGTGCAACTTAAGAAGATTAGTTCTCCTAAATCATTTGTGCAAAAGCTTCCATTTTTTAACGAAATTAAAGCTAACCTCATACAATCATGAAGATTCCTACACCTGTATAGTTCACTAATAAATTATTAGTTCAAAAATCTTATATTAGCCTCATAAGGATGTGTTCGGTCCAATGAATTAGAGTCTGGAAGTTGAGTGGTTAACTCTACTTATTATCTAAGGACTTCATAGGTTCTACGATTTAAAAACATTAATTAATTAGTGTTTACAACTAGTCAACTTTTAATCAATTCAAACATAATTATGTGGATGAATGAAAAATAAAAGAGTAGAAAAATGGGTGGGAAAGAAAAGAATTGATGCGAGTGATGAAGAAAGAATTATAGAACTTCGAAATGTTAATGATTCCAGAGCATATACATTTATAATTAATTATAACATAATTTTAAACAACATGAGAGTCGTGGTCGTTGAAGGAGTTCCATAACTCGCAACATTCTTCATCTTCTTCCTTCGATTTCCCTCTCATAGACAGCAGCCCAAACGCCGTGCTCGGCGCCTGCATCAGATCCAGCGTCACGTGCGAACCGCCATTTTCATCCATCCTCTCCCAGCTCTGTTGCTGCTGCTGCTGGCAATACAACCCCTGCTGCTGATGGAATCCAACGCCTCCGCCTCCAAAATCATCCGCCGCCGCCGCCGCCGCGTGGTTTGAGTGCCAATCTCTGTCAAGAATCAACTGCCGAGCGAGGATGGCGGCGCGATTCTCCGCTATCAGTTCCCGGAGCGCTGCGCTCGACCTCAGAGAAAGCTCCGATGAGTTGGTCCATGAATCGTTCTTCGATGACAGAAGAGAGAGAGCACGTCCCGTCGGGGATGGTGTGTATGCAATTCCACCTGTCATCGACTTGTTTTCTGCAATTTCCCCCCCGTTTTTAAGGGCAGAATCAATTTCATTTCCGTTATAATCCCATTAAAACCTTTCTTTTCCCCCCTTTGAGTGCCCCATTGTACTCGAAGGAAATTTCTAAAAAATAAAAATAAAAATAAAAATAAAAAAACAAACAATCAAACCCAAAAAATAAAACCCAAATATTAAAGGCCTCTTTCGGTATCATTTGGATTTTGCTTATTTTTCTTATTATAAACACTACTAAACGTAGTCTACATTTTAAAAATGTTTTCAGAATCTAAAATTTGAATTTTTTAAAATAAAAAAATCCAAATATTTGCATTGGAAATAAAAATTCGAGTAAGAAAATGCTGAGAAAGAAGCACAATTTACAAAAAATTAAAGACTAAAGACATGTTTATTAATCATTTTGTTTCTTATAAATTAAGTTTATAGACAGTATTTTCATCTCTAAATTTCTTCTTTTGTTATCTAGTTTTAGTTTAGAAAACTAAGTCAATTTTTAAGACTAAAAAAATAGCTTTTAGATTTGGCTAAAAATTCAAACATGATAATTAAGAAGAAATGAAAAGAAAATAGATTTAATTTTCAAAAACTAAAAAGCAAAAAACGAAATAGTTATCGGACAGAGTGTCATCTTCAGGGTCGAACACGGGCTCTAAATAATTACTAAAAAGACTCTAAAATAAAAGATTTGGTTTGTTTCCTTCCAAAGTTTTCACATAAACACTTTTTGAAACTTGTAAAACTAAAAAATTTGTTTAGACACAAGTTTAGAAGTGTTGGATTAAGGCTGCAATTTAAAGCTCATAAAAAGTAATTTGAAAAATATGAAGAGCAGTCCTTTTCTATCGCTTTCAGACTTTAAAAGTTTGATGTTGAAGCAGAAGGAAACTAAAAAATCATCTTTCTTCTTCCTTTCCTTTATTCCCTGTTGTACAAAAGAACAAAAGATAATAATTGGGATTGGGGAACCATTCTTCTTTAAAGCCATGATTAATTGCGTTTCTTCTTCAATCATTATTCATCAGCATGCTTTACTATTTCAACAAATGAACTTCAAATTCCATATTCTTTACTCATTCTCTTTACTTTTTTTGTTTGCCTTTGTACTTCCATTACCAACCACTTTTATAAAATACTTACATAGAACCTGAAATTAAGATAAAAGCCTTTTTAGACCATATTCGATAATCATTTACTTTATGTTTTTCCGTTTTTGAAAATTAAGTATGTTTATATAGAAAAAAAATCACGAATAAGAAAATTCGAGAAAATAATCACAATTATCAAAAACCAAAAACAAAAAATGATATGGTCATCGGACATAGTCTTAAAAATTAACGATTCTCAAGACATTTTTTGTTTTTCCTTTAGATATTGAGAGTTTATGGTCAATTAGATTATTGTTGAACTATATTCACGTTAGCGAAGTGAAAAATAAAGGAGATTGGTACCTTGGGTAGAGTTCCTAGCTGCAACAGATTCATGAGAGCTCTTTCTTCTTCTTTCATTGTGGCCTGCTAGTCTCCTCCTACAGCTCCTCTTGGAATCATCAAACTCAGAAATCACATGAAACCTAAAATTGTCCAATTGTTGTTATTTAGCTGGTATTAATAAATCAAATTTAATTATATTATTATTGTTGTTATTATTATTATTATTATGTAAAAACTAACAACAAAATGAATTGAGGGGAAGAGGACCTGCTACACTGCTGGCAGAACCTCTGCTCTAAGCCAACAACCACAACTTTGGGAGCCTTTGAGTGCATCTCGCAAACCCTATGCCTACGATGGTAGTCCTTAGCATTCACGAGCGCCACGTGGCAGCCCTCCACTTGGCACCGTGGTACGGTCATCGGAACTGGGCCGTAACCCCCTCCATCGGTGGCGTATAACGCCTTCCCTCTCTTCCCCACGGCGGAGAAACCTCCCACGACAGAGGGAGCGTTGGCGTCCTCGAAGTAGTGCCTCTTGCCGAGCTTCAAGCACATCAAGTGAGGGTCCGGGTGGAAATGGCCGGGCTGATGTTCTCCGGGGTAGAGAAACTGGCGGTGGTCGGCCTCGTGGGGTTGGAGCCAAAGGGCGTGAGGAGAGGAGGAGATGGGTTCGGAATTGAGCTCCCAAATGTTGGTATTATTATTGGACCAAGAAAGATTAGTGGCGGCGTCGGGATTGTGGTCTCTGGTGGGATTGGAGTGTCCCATCAAGTTGCCGCAAATCTCCATCTCCATTTTAGGGAACTGCAAAAAAGGATGAAGGAAGAAGAAGGAAAAGAGAATAGTGAATGATAATGGTGGGGTTTAAGTTTTTGAAATGGGGATTGAGTGGTATGGTTGGTGACAGAAGAAAGAGGGAGATGGGGTTGGGGAATTTATACCAAAAGAGGGAAAGAAGAGGTTGATGTCGGGAAAAACAGAGTCAGAGAGAGAGAAAGAGAGAAGCAGTGAAGAGTCTTCTTCTCTGATATAATTGTAAATCCCCAATGGGAAGGGTTAAAGTGGGTGCAAGAAAAGCTGCTGCTGCACCATTGCACACAGACAGAGTAGAGGCCAGTAGAGGGGGAAACAACTAATGCCTTACCACTAACAAATATCCTCAATATGTGACTTCCTTTCAATTTTTCTCAAATGTGGGTCTAAAAATTCTATATGTTTTCTAATCAACCTTAAATATAAATTTAAAATATTTTCAACTTTTCTCAACAATCACGATAAACGATAGTGATTTGAAACTCGTATTACAGTAGTTAATCGTACATTACAATAGTTGGTTGTAATTGGAAGTCCAAATAATCGATGGATTATTCTACCTAATTAAGATAGATTAATTAATTATAGTGGATGGATTATCTTATTATCAATAAATTTCAAAACAAATCTAAATTATCTAATAATATACCTCTAATAAATGTTAAAAACTGTATCAAAATAAATATATATTAATTGATATAGTGTTATATTAATAATCTAAAAATAAAAGGTTCCATTGTCCATTTTTTTTATAAAAAAAAAAAAAAATACATTATAGATTGAAGGGAGGTTTTCAAATAATTGCTATCTAATGGCAGAGTGTGGCACGTGAGGCTACTGTGTTGGCTGTTGGTACGCACGTGGCAATAGTTAAAGTGGACCATCCTTTTGTATTAGGATTGGAACAGTCCCAACCAACTCAGCTAAGAGAGAGGAAAAAAAAAGTTGAAAAGACTGGATAAGCTGCTCAGACATGTCTTAGTATTAGTACAAGAGAGAGACTAATACTAAGTTTTTAATTCTACTAAATATCGATATGTATAGATATTTCTAAAAAAAATTATAAAAACAAATCAATCTAAATTAATAAATAAATCTTTTATGATTAAACGAGTTAATATATCTACTATAATTTATATTAATGTATTTTATAGGTTAACTTTTATGTTTTGTGAATTTTTCTACGATATAATATAAATTTTGGTTCACCTCTCATGTCGATATCAAATCTATAGAAACGTGGAAATATCAATATGTCGACGATAATATAATATTATGAATTGTACTTTACACTATGAAAATTTATTACTTACTGATAGTTTTTCATTTTTTTATACATATATGAGAGATAACGACTTCAATCTTTTTTTCTCATACTTATTGGAAGTTTAAAGAATTTGAATCCATCTATAACGATTATTATGAAATAGTCACATTGGGAAGACTTTATCAAATAAATCAACCAACTATATTAGTGACATTTAATAAATTCAAAATACTTTGAAATTTCCAACATGACGTGAAATGAACCTTATATCCTCACCTTCTTTCTTGACTTGACTTGGGTGACCAAGTGACGATATTTCCACACAAGGTATGCCTAATTCTCTTGTGTGCCATTAGCCATCTCTTCCAATAACTCTCTCATATTTTTTCTTCAAATTAGAAAATTAAGATAAAACATTCTAAATAGGTAAATTCCTTCCTTTTCATGTTTAGATATATATAATTTATTTTCATCTATCAAGTTAAGTTTCGAGTCAGTCATCAAAATGAGCATAAAATAATTGGTATAATGCTTGTAGTATCAGCTTTAAAGTTAGAAGTTCAATTTTCTCATCCTACGTATTAAAGAAATGAAAGAAAATGTTAAAGTTATTCGATTATTTAGAATGATGTCAAAGCATATGATGAAGGTAAATGAAGCTTAGATTTTTTAAATATTATTAAATAAATTTGTTTAATTAGTCAATCAAAATAAAAGCAAATTATTGCTATTATTACATTAAAACGACAATTTTATATTTTCTAATCGTGTTTGGTTTGTTACCATTTCATTTACAATGTGTCCATTTTCTATTAATGTTTTTTAAATTTAATTTCTAAAACTAAAAATTAAAATCAAATAGTTATTAATTTGTGAGAGAGAAAAAAAAAAGTGTAAAATAGTTGTTTGGAATAGGTTCATTAAATGCGAGGTGAGAGAAAGAGAGTAAAGTGGAGAGAGAAAATAGTGAAAAGGATATAGGCCATACACGTGTTAAAGTTGGGGCCCACCTGAAGATCTTCCCAAAAACAGCAAAGATTGACCCAGAGTGGCTGATTGTGACCACTCCTCACCATTCTCTTTGAAGCCCCCCCTCAATTCCTTTTCTTCATTTTTATACATGTGAAATTATTATTATTATTATATATTTTTTTTAAAAAAAAAACCTTCATAGAGTCTCCAAAGTCAAGATGATCCAAAATTTTATTAGAAAAATTGAAGACCCTATGCGTCTCGTGAACTTTTGAATTAGAAGAAACAAAATAATCAATAAAAATCCAGTAGCGGATCAGATTACACAATTAACACATCGATTTCAAACAAGGTATAAAGGGGAGACTAAACATAAATTCCTCATCAAGAGTCAATCTCTTTTAAGTGCATTCTTTCCCTCAACGAAGTAAGGCAAGTAGTTGTTAATCAAATTAATCACTTTTTAATAATTAGATTCAACCAAAAATGACAGTGGAGAGGGAAAACGAAGAGACGAGAATGCGTGATTTACTTTTAGGACAACCATTATTTGAGGCTCTTTGATTTTAATAGTAATATTCATTTGACATATAGTGAAAATTCAAACTCCAGTGCTAATAAAAATAAATGATATATTAGCCACTAAACAACGTTGAGGTGATTAAAGGTGTTTATGGGTTGGATTTGGTTGAGTTGAAAGATTTTTTAGACCAAACTCAATTATTAGATTGTAAATTTCTTCAATCCAAATAACCCTTATTAAAAAATGAACCCAACCTAACCCAATCATGAAATATTTGGGTTGGGTTGGTTCGGGTTAATCGGGTCCTTTACTTAAAATTTTGTTATAAAAAGAAGCAAAACATAAACATGTAAAAATCCAATTTAATTATTTTCATATATTGAATTAAGATTAACAACTCAATTTCAATTTATATAGTGAAAAAAATGCAAATAAACTACTTTTAAGAGTTCTTGAAAAATAAATTATTAAAAAAATATTTGAATTAAATAAAACTAAAATCAATGTAGGTATAAATAATAAACAAAATGTGTATTTTTAAAATTAATAATAAATTCAAGTTGATTTAGATTATATTAGGTGAACCCATGAACCAATCCAATACATAAAGTTAATAATACATATATTAGATTATCAGATTTTTTTGACTACCCTACCGGTGATAACTAAGGTTAGCGTAACATAATCTATAAATAGATTAGATGGCCCAATAAAAATGAAATATAAATTAAAAACTGAGCAAAGGGGACCTAAAAGGTCTGATTAAGCAAAATGAAAAGAAGAGAAATGGGACCCAGAGAAGAGACATGAAGTCTGATAGGATTCTGCCACGTGTACGGCGGGAAAGCAGCAAAGACAAGTATATCTTGAGAGTACATGTCCAAAGATCTCTCCAATCTGATTTGCATAACAAAAAATGTCAAAGTTGTTTGTGTAGTAAAGGGGGGAAATCGTAATTTTGTTTTGGGAATGAGTTAAAGTGGGTGTTTGACACGTGTACCCCTTTTTCTTTTTTATTTCCTTATTTATATATATTATAACCCAAAAAAAAAAAAAAAAAACAAACAAACAAACTGCAAATGTACTCCAAAACCCAGATTGGTGTATGATGAGATTAGGTTGTTTCTTTTAATGAAACAGATGAGATAGATTTGGATTTCGCAAACTCTCATATAATCTTTTTTTTTAATTTATTTTTTATTTATATTTTCTGCCCTCCATATTTGAAAGAGGGGACCGTTAATCTCTCCAAACTTATTTTTACTGTCTTGTGATTTAAAAAAAAAAAAAAAAAGATAAAAAGATAAACCAATGGTAAAAATTAACTCTAAAGTAAGGCGTTAATTGTAATTATACCCACAAAATTTTAAAATTTATAGAATGTTAAAATTGAGCTATCAAACTTACATAATGATAAAAATTGTAACAATTATATAAGTATGATGGCTCAATTTTTACAACTATTGAAGTTTGAAAGTTCAATTTTAACCTTTAATTTTTTCAATTAAAAGTTTGAGGGTGTAATTGCAATGGTCACTATAAGGTGGCTTTGACATTTTTTTTTTTAAAAAAAAAAACTCCTAAATTGTAAGTTGGTTGAAACCACTACAAAATTAAAACATATTAACAATAAAATTTTACTGAGTACCCAAAAATTAAAGGCTTGATTGGTAAGTTCATCCATGAAATGTAAAAGAAAAAGTATTAAAATAAAATAAAAATGATGAGTTTAGGGTAAAATTTACATTAATTTTGTAAAACTATAGATGGGTGGGGGGGTGTGTGTTAGGGTTCCATCAAGCTGAGTCAAGATGGGCCCCTAAATTTTGGTTTGTGATGGGTGAAGTCATAAAAAGGAAGGAGGGTGGGTCCTGATTCTCTGCCAAACTATTTACTCTTATCTCTCTCAGCCTTTGCCTTTGCCTTTGCAGTTCAACTCCAAATTCTCTCTCTCTTCTCAATTATTTGCTTACCCTCGTCTATGTCTCTCCCCCACCCATTTATTTTCCATTTCTATCTCTACCTTTCCAACCAACAACAATTCACTTCACTTCCCTTCCAATCCAAAAACAACTTTTACCCACTCATAAAATCATATATATATATATATATATATATATATATATATATATATCCAACTACTATCATCACATGGGTGGAAAATAATAACTTAATACACTAGCATATCCTCAACTAGAAACAATACGCTCAGTATATAATATTCAAACTCAAACGTAAGTCATATGGTGTAGCAATGCTTAGACATGGAAATAACAAAAGAAAATTGAAAATATCTCAAAATTTTTGGAGATTCAAAACACAATCAAGACATGCTTCTGATAAGCATTGTCTTTAATATAATTATTCGCTCTGCATGGGCTACAAGCAGACTATAACGACTGTCTCAACATCATACAACAACTAATTTTGGTAGAACTGCAACCTCGAACTACTCGGATCTTGCAGATTTTTTGGATAATTGCTCTCAACTCAACATCAAAATAAATAAATAAAAGAGAGAACTCTTAGATTTGGAATGTGATGTTAAGAATGAAAAACCAAGTTGTTATTTATAGGCCAACAACTTTATATGTTTTTTTAAACAACTTTCATATATGTTAAGTTTACACATGAAACATTATCTAGTTTGAAATTTCAATCCAATTTGAAAGTTTCTACTTTTGAATTTAATCTACATAATTAAATTTAACTGTTCATGTTTCAATATTCAAACGTTTCAGTTTCTTTTGTTATAAATATCCAACACATACAACCAAATAGAGCGCATCTTCACTGACATGTGGTATGTCTCGATGATCAAGAGGTATACGGTTCAAATTTCTCTAATACTATTCTTGAATGAGAAATTTTGGACCAATCACAAGTTGTCACGTCATTTACTAAATTAATGACGAAATTCCAAATCATTAAATTTGAGATCAATTAGGAGTTGACATATGTCAGACAAATTTCGATGACGCCACGTGTTTTTATCATGACCATTGAATCATATAAGATTAATTTGGCCCAATTTGATATTATTATTTGGGTCAAAGTCCAACTAAGCCCAAAAATAAGTTGAATTTGACCCAAATGTCAAATCAGGCCTAAATCCGATTAATTGGGACCAAAGGCTAGACCCATGAACCAATTAAGCTCAAGTCCAACTAATTGGGCCCAAAGGCTAGGCCCATAGATCAACCGAGCCCAAACCCATCTATAAACTCTATAAATAGAGAAGCTCTCCTCATTTGGAGAGGTCAGCAATTCCATACTCGAGAGAGTTTATAGGGAATTCTCTATAATCAGAAGACCCTTTGACTCTTGAAGCTGACCATGCTTGAAGACTGAAGTCCTTTGGAGATACAAGCATTCTGAAGACTGAAGTCCTTTGAAGATACAAGCATTATGAAGATTGAAGTTCTTTGAAGATACAAGCATTCTTACCACGTTTGAAAACTGAAGTCCTTTGAAGATACAAACATTCTTCCAAGACTCGAAGCTTAAAACATCCACATGCCCCACTTCTAAACATCAAGCATACACATTCATCCGAGAGAGAATCAGAGGATCAAGTACTAGAGATCGAACCACATCGCATCAAATCAACATCAACACCAACTTAAGTTAACTCCATGAAAGTTTTTACAGAAGCCTTGTGTGAACACCTTAAAGAAGATCAACAAGCCCAAAGAGTAGATCATCCAAGAAGATCAACAAGCCCAAAGGCCGATCATCCAAGAAGATCAACAAGCCCGAAGGCAGATCATCTAAGAAGTTCAAAAAGCCCAAAGGCCGATCATCCAAAAAGATCAATAAGACCAAAGACCAATCATCCAAGAAGATCAACAAGCGCAAAGGTCGATCATCCAAGAAGATCAACAAGCCCAAAGGCCGATAAGATCAACAAGACCAAGGATGATCATCCAACAAGCCCAAAAGCCGATCCTCCAAGAAGATCAACAAGTCCAAAGGTCAATCATCCAAGAAGATCAAGAAGATCAACAAGCCCAAAGGCCGATCATTCAAGAAAATCAACCAACTTAAAAGATTATAGTTTATTTTGAAAGCATCCTATGTATTAGAGATTGTATTCACTTTCTACAAATTAATACAAATACAAAGTTCAAATTCCACGAAATAAATTTTTCGTGCGAACAACTATTATATTAAAAGAAAAAAAAAACTACCCAACGATAAAGTATATAAGATCCGATTCCTTTTTTCTCTATGACGATGTAGAATTTAGGAGGGTGGACAAATAGGATCGATTATGATGTATATAAGTTTGAGATAAATTCAAGTATTATAATATTTATTTAAATGACGAACTTGTAAATAGTTTTGGTAAATGGTAGTAGAATAGGCCTACGGAAGTTCTCAAGAAAAGGAAAAAAGGCATAAAATGTTAGGGACGCATTACTCATGCTTCAACTGAATTATTGTATGTTCAACTCCAACATGGTTCGACTAGTTAAAAATATATACTATTTGACTAAAAGAGGTTGAAGATCTAAAATATTGGTTGAAACAATACAAAAGATAAAATACCAATCTACCTTATTATATAATCCAAAAGCCTGACACATTCAACCGAGAGAGAATCAGAGGATCAAGTACTAGAGATCGAACCACATCGCATCAAATCAACATCAACACCAATTAAGTTCAACTCCACGAAGGTTTCTAACGGAAGCCTTGTGCGAACACCTTAAAGAAGATTAACAAGCCCGAAGGGTCGATCATCCAAAAGATCAACAAGCCCAAAGGCCGATTATCTAAGAAGATCAACAAACTGAAGACCGATCATCCAAGAAGATCAACAAGCCCGAAGGCGGATCATCCAAGAAAGTTCAAAAAGCCCAAAGGCCGATCATCCAAAAAGATCAATAAGACCAAAGACCGAAAGTTCAACAAGCCCAAAGGCCGATCATCTAAGAAGATCAACAAGCCCAAAGGCCATCTAAGAAGATCAACAAGTTCGAAGGTCGATCATCCAAGAAGATCAACAAGCCTGAAGGCGGATCATCCAAGAAGTTCAAAAAGCCTAAAGGCCGATCATCCAAAAAGATCGACCAAAGACACGAAAGATCAACAAGCCCAAAGGTCATCCAAAAAGATCGACCAAAGAACCGAAAGAACAAGCCCAAAGGTCGATCATCCAAGAATCTACAAGCCCAAAGACCAAGAAGATCAACAAGCCCCGATCGTTCAAAAATTAACCAACTTAAAGATTATAGTTTATTTTGAAAGCATCGAAATACTAGAGATTGTATTCACTTTCCAACAAATTAATACAAATACAAAGTTCAAATTCCACGAAATAAATTTTTCGTGCGAACAACTATTATATTAAAAGAAAAAAAAAACTACCACAACGATAAAGTATATAAGATCCAATTCCTTTTTTCTATGACAATGGTAGAATTTAGAGGGTGGACAAATAGGATCGATTAGGATGTATATAAGATTAGAGATAAATTCAAGTATTAGAATATTTATTTAATGACGAACTTGTAAATAGTTTTGGTAAATGGTAGTAGAATAGGCCTACGGAAGTTCTCAAGAAAAGGAAAAAGGCATAAAATGTTAGGGACACATTACTCATGCTCCAACTGAAATATGGTCCGACTAGTTAAAATATATACTATTTGATCAAAAGAGGTTGAAGATCAAAATATTGTTGAACAATACAAAAGATAAAATAACCAATCTTACCTTATTATATAATCCAAAAGCCTGACCCTTTTGTTTATCCCATATGAACTATTTATACTATTAGTTAAATATAGCAATTAGACTCGGAGTGTTATCAAATCTAACACAATGCAAAAAAAAAAATACAAATATAGCAAAAATTTAGATTCAATTCTCATAATCTATTAGGAGTCTATCAATAATAGATTCTATCACCAATAGATTTTTATTATAATTAAAATTCCTTTAAAAAAATGTTACTATGTAATTAATTATTAGCCTTAATAGGGTTTATTATCCGTGACAATTTTTTATTTTTCTAAGGATTTTCAAGGCTTTCAAATGGACTCGGTCAAGGAGAGACTACATGTGCAAACAACCCAAATTAGTGTAATGGGCCGAATAGAGCGGCCCAGTATAGTGTTGCATTTTCCCTAAAACACCCCTATCGGGTGGGGAGAGTTGGGAGAGACTTTTCCAATAAATATTGTTAATTCAGACCCAAAATCGACCATTTATATCTTTTAAACGATGAAGCCTTAAGTTTAATTTTGAAACCTATGCACTAAATTTGACACAAAATCTCAAACTTTGTAGATAAAATGTATAATTCATCCAAAATTCACAAGTTTGAGATAACCGTTTTAAAAAGACTTACATAGCTAAGGTGTTGAAAGCACCATTATTTATTTGTTTTTGTTGTATATTTTTCTTTAGAATGTTTTCACAATACAAACCAAATGATGAACACCACAAAGTAGTTTTATTTTTATTTTTTTTAAATGATTGTATAATTTTAAAATTTTGGTTAATAATTCCAAATCTTTAATTATGAAATATCAAAACTATTATGGATAACCATTTAAAAAACAAAATGACTATGAAACAAAGTAAAAAATAATATAAATATTTTAAAACCATTGCATACGTGGTTACCTTCATAATAATTATTATCTGAACTCTAAAGGTGAAATTTAATATTTGAATGTCTTTCCATAACTAATTGTTACAAATTTAAGGTATATCTAATATTTTCTCGTGTATTGTAGTGGTAGCATGCCACAAATGGGATGACGTAAAAAAAATTTTAAGGATGCGTTTGGGATAAGAAGTTGATTATTATAATCATAAGTTATTATAATTGGGTTGTAATAGTTTGTATTTTGGGTGTAAATTATTTTAGCTTGAGAAAGAAATAGTAAACACTACAACAAAGAATAAAAAAAATGATGAATGTAAAATAGTAAAAACTATAATAAATAGTAAATACGGTAGCAAATGAGGTTTTAAAATAATGTTGACCGTAACTAATTTAGAATTTTGAAATAGTATTTACTAATTATTATAATCATATGATAGTCTTTTCCCCCGAATGACTCATAAAACTTTGAGTCATCTTCAAGAAGGGATATATAGGTGAGGTTACAAACAGAGTAACAAGAGGAAGCAACCATCATAAATCCTAACAACCTCCAGTCCTTTGCTTCCAACACTTCAACTTAAACTAACTCACACACATCCTTATCATTTGTTCTTTGACATTTCTCCCATTACCAAACCACCACCTTTTGGTCTTATTTAGCTACCTTTTGAGTATTTGGGCCATACATTTGCTTTATATGTAATTCTAAAGATATAAAATCTAAATTCACTATTTACACTTCACGCATAGTTTCGAAAAAAAAAAAATGGTAGTCGTTGAATAAAAATTTGCCATGTGATGGTTTTTTTAATTACTTTTTTTATACTTTGAATAAAATGGGTTACATAGATATGAAGTACAACATAGACGATGCATAATCATTATCCTTAATGTACAAGTAGATTATATAATTCAAAATATGCTTTTAAGGTAGATCTTTTTTAAGATACGGTTATGCGTTAATTGATAAAACAAATTCTCCCCTTTTTTCTTATTTATAGTATATCATTTATCGTCCATTGAGCTATGTAATAAAAAAACATATTTACTTATTTGAATAAGATTTTAAAAATATAGGAAGGAAAAAGAAAAAGTGAAAGAGAAGGTTGTTCCACCAAACTACGAATGTTTGTCAAAATTCAATCGTTACGTTTAAAGAGCAGAGAAAGATGAACATCCAACAATATAAGATTAATATTCACTTATTGAGAATCCAAAAAACAAAATAATTTTACTTTTTCTTTATATGTATAATATATATATAACAAACAATAAGCTTCCATTTCTCTTAACTGTCTGTATGCCAATGGTCTCACCGCCACCGCCATGTTTCTTCCCCTTCTGTTGCTCCTCTTCTTCTTCCTCTGTACGCCGCCCTGCCTTCCATCCCCAACAACACTCCCCCAAAACCCCACCGCCGCGGTGATTTTCCGGTCAAATTCCACTTCAATGCGGTGGCGCGTGTCCGACACGTTGCACACACCCCACGCAACGGCGCGTTATGTATTTTTCCCCGGGAAGCCACGGTGGACGCGGCGAATGCCAATGGTGCTGACGTACGCATTTTTCGAGGAGAATTGGATAAGCAACTTGAGTTTAAAAGATGTGAGAGCCGTATTTCGTAAGGCGTTTTCTAAATGGGCCCACGTGATTCCGGTGCGTTTCGAGGAGACCGACGACTATGGGTACGCCGATATCAAAATCGGGTTTTACAGAGGCGATCATAGCGACGGGCAGGCGTTCGACGGCGTATTGGGGGTTTTGGCGCATTCTTTTTCGCCGGAGATTGGGAGGCTCCACCTGGATGCGGCGGAGACGTGGACGGTTGATTTCGAGAAGGAGAAATCGGCGGTGGCGGTTGATTTGGAATCGGTGGCGACGCATGAGATTGGTCATTTGTTGGGGCTGGGTCACAGCTCGGTGAGAGAATCGGTGATGTATCCAAGCTTGAAGCCGAGGGAAAAGAAGGCAAATTTGGAAGTGGATGACGTGGAAGGCGTGCAAGCTCTGTACGGATCGAATCCGAATTTCAAGTTCGAGTCTTTGGCATTGGAGTCTGATACTTCTGCCAGTCAGCCACCTGTTTCCACGTGTACAGTGACATGGCCTTTTTCCCTCACCTTCTTCATAATTTTCACCTCCCATTTCTATCTTGTTTTTCCATAACGATTGATAACAGATGTAAAGAAAATACTTTTCTATTTATTTATATATATATATATATATATAGATTTATTGGAATATTTGAAGCACAAATCTCATCCTTTCTAAGTAAAATTAGGTACTCATGAAACATGATTAAGTTGAAGTAATCGAAAACGCCTTGATTATAAATTACAGAGCCATGTAGGTTATTGATAATTTTGAAAAGCGACATAGACGATTAGATTAAAGATACATGTGTACGTAAATAAGAAAATGAAAATTGATAGAGGTATTTGATTGGTTTGGAGTTGACGGGTGGGTTTAAAGTTTCATGTTTCAACACATGACATCCTTGAGAAGCTTGTAGCGTCGTGGAGCCGGGCGAGGCGAAGGCAGTCCGGCGGCAGAGCTTCTTCTCTCAGTAATTTGATTATCACTGATTTTATGATCCTTTTGGGGTGTAGTTGCGGAGCCAGGGCGGCGGGTTCTCTGATCACTCCGGCACCAGTCGCAAACTTTAATTGTTGCATCCCCTGATTCCCCGCAGTAATAATTACTGCAATAACTGAAGAATTTAACATGATATGAGAACCTAAGTTAGAACAAAAAATATGTACATATGAAAAAAAAGGAGAGGGGATGTGTTGTGGGGGTTACGAGTGCTGGAACCGGTTGGAGCAATTGGAGCAACGGAAGAGGTGGGCTGAGAAACCGACGTCGCCGCACAAGCAACAGAGGGGGCGATTGAAATCCATGGGGTGGGTGCATGTACTTGGAGGAGCGGAGCAGAGCAGAGCAGAGCAGAGAGGAAATAAAAGGGAATGGGGAGAGAGAGTGTGGACCTTTCATTTCTTTGTTGCCAGCCTCAACACCTTCACTTCCCTGTTGTCTTCCTCTGCCGACCTCCTTTTTCTTATTTATTTCAAACGTACATTATAACGTACACGCGGAATGCCTTATTTGAGATTTGTATATCTACATTACCTCTGTTTTCCATTACTCTGTTTGACCATACGTCTTTCATATTATATGATGACCTCGTACATGATTCTAACACAAATTATGAAGTCTTTGCCAATTTCTTACGGGTTTAGAAGGTTAATTACAGAATTTACTTCACGTAAAAAATGATTTCTACCTTTTTCTAAGGTTATATCCATCATCCGTGGTGTCGATGTAAATTTATTATAAGTTGATTTGAATATTTACTAGTGAGATGGGTGTATTTAGAAGAAAAAAGGAATTTTAAACGCAAAGACATTCTGATGGGTGTAATTAGAAGAAAAAAGGAATTTTAAACGCAAAGACATTCTGATGGGTGTAATTAGAAGAAAAAAGGAATTTTAAACGTGAAGACATTCTGATTAAATGAATTCACACTTTTATCATTGTTGTATTATGTTTTTGTTCACAAATATAGATATAAAGTTTTATTTTAACACGTGTAGCAATGACTCCATTGTTAAAGCATCCTAAATCATGGAGATATGAACTTACTTCCCTAACTTTACTATTCTCATTGTTAATTTTTTTTTCTAGTGTAAAGATATTTTTGGTTGGTAATTGTTAGGGTTGGCAAATCTTGGGAATATTCGGTTTGATCGGGGACAGGGTGAGACGGGAAGCATATATATATATATACACATATATGTAACAGTAGCTTTTTACTATTTTTATTTTTTTTTAATTCTTTTTCATAATTTTGTTATATATATATAGTAATAGCTTTAAGCTATTGTTTTTATTTTTTTCATAATATAATTAACATCAACTTTTTATTGAATTTTAAAATAAAGAAATGTTAAAATATTTTTTATTATTAAATTAAATAAATAAAACAATAATAATACTAACTTGTTACCTAAAAAGTGTATCATTTCAATAGAAATACAAAAAATATTGATTTTAAATAAAAAAAATTAAAAAGAAAAACTAGTGGGCGGGGAATTTTTCCTTGCAGGGACCCGATCCTCGAACAGGGATTCCCTAACCTTGACCCCGACTCCTCAAAATGGGGAATGGGGCGGTCCCTGTCTCCGCCCCCACCCCGTTGCCAACCTTAGTAATTGTAAAATGAAAATTCGTAATTGTATGATGACTCCAGAATTTTATTAAAAAAAAATCCAACCCTCCATATCGTTATATGATCATTTACTCACATAATAGGAATGGATCAATATATAAAGATAGTGCATTTCTCGACCACCTTATAATTCGTCTTTTTCTTTGAACCTAGTTTTCAGGATCTTTGATTACTAGGTGGATATCCTATGGCTCATAATAATTTTAAGGGCTTCAACCTCATCTCACTCGATGTGTTCCAAACCTTTTCTCTAGTTAAGGCCATTGTTAATGGACCTACAAGATTATCATGCGATTTAATGTAATTTACATTAGTGATCCCATTACTCAAATAAGACCTCACTTCTTCTTATAAGCATGGATTTACCGTTATAAAAACAACTTGTTACTCTACCAATTGTGGCAGTGCTATCACATTTTATCAAGATAGGAGGTAATGGTTTCTCCCACATTGGAATTTCATATGATAAATCTCTTAATCAACTTGCTTCCTCACTAGCTGAAGCTAAAGCAATAAGCTCTACTTCCATAGTGGAGTTGACAATAATTGTTTTTCTTTTAGATTTCCAACAAATAGCACTACCTCTCAAGGTAAAAATATACTCTATAATAGATAGAGAATCACCTGACAATGTATTTCAATTAGAATCAGAAAAACCTTCAATAACGATGAGATATTTTTTTATAAAGTAAGCCATGATCTTTTGTTCCTAATAAATATTTCATCATACAATCAATGACATGCCAATGCTCTTTTCCTTGCTTACTTGTAAACCTGCTAAGAACTCCTACTGCATATGCAATGTCAGGTCTAGTACAATCAATTGCATATCGTAGGCTAATAATCACACTAGCATACTCATTTTGACTAATTACATCAATTTCATTTTCAATAGGAAATAAGTGAACACTTGAATCAAATAGAGTAGAAACATGTTTATAATCAAAATAATTATATTTACTGAGTATTTTCGCGATATAATGTGATTAGTCAAGAAAAAATCCATCTAGATTTTTTGTTATTTTCATACCCATAATAAAATTAGCCTCATCAAGATCTTTCATATCAAAATGATTGCTTAACAATTTTTTTGTTTCATTTATAACAATTATTTGAGCCAAATATCAGTAAATCATCAACATATAGGCTAACAATAACATGATCAGAATCTTTCCATGATTTATGATAGATACACTTGCCACATTCATTTGGTTCATAACCATCATTTAGCATGCAAGAATCAAAATTTTCATGCCACTGCTTTGGAGCTTGCTTTAAGTCGTATAGGGACTTAGTAAGCTTACACACTTTATTCTCTTGTCCAGGCTCGATAAAACCTTCAGGTTGGTCCATAATCACCATTTAGAAAAATTGTTTTCACATCAATTTGATGAATTTACGTATAAAAAATTATAACAATTGCAATTAACAAGCTAATGGATGTGATTCTTGTAACTAGAGAAAATGTATCAAAGAAGTCTAAATCTTCCTTTTGTTTAATACCTTTTGCGACAATTATAGGTTTATACTTATCTATGCTACCATCCAATTTCAATTTTTTTAGAATCTATTTACACCCAATAATTTTACAATGAGGTGGTAGATCAACTCATTTCCAAGTTTTATTAGAAGTTAATGATTTCATCTCATCATTTACCGTCTTTTTCCATAAAATTGCATATGGAGATGTTAAAGATTCTTACAAAAAAAAAAATTGGCATTTTCTGAACATTATAAACATATAAACCAGGAGCAAAATCTTTCACGATTCTAGCTTTTTTACTCCTATTCAATTAAACTGTAGAATTGTTGTGATTATTATCACTAGGAGTAGAGGAACCAAACTTAGAAGTTTGTTCACTGCTTTAACCCCCACTATTTCTTGACTTGAAAGGAAATTGTTCTTTATGAAAAATTACGGCCCCACACGGTAACTATTTGGTTTTCTATTTTATTTTTTAAAATTTAAGCCTATTTCATCTACGTTTTTTACACTGATTTGCATATTTTTTAAGTACAATGGTTCAATTATTAACCAAATTCAAAAAAAAAAAAAAAAAAAACTTTTTGAAAGCTACTTTTTGTATTTCTCAACAAAAACAAAAAACAAAATAGTCACCAAACAGGGTTTACATTATTTGATTAAAAAATCACATTATGTTCAATATTAAGAAATCTATAGGCTTGACTATTAATTGCATATCTAAGAAAACAGAAGTGGTAGCTTTAGACCCTAATTTCAGTCTTTTAGGATATGTTAGCCTTACAAAAGCTAGACATCCTCAAACTCTTAAATATTCCAAATTTGGCTTATACCCTCTCCATAATTGAAAAGGTGTAATCTTTGTCTTTTTGTGTGACACTCTACTTAACACATGACAAGTAGTCAAAACTGCTTCATCCCAAATATTAAAGGATGCACCTTCTTCTAGTAGCATAGCATTGGTCAAACTAATTAAGATTCTATTTTTCCTCTTTGCTACTCTATTAAAAGCGGGTGAATATAGGGGAGTAGTCTCATGAATTATTACTAATGATTTAACAACATATGAATTGAATTCAAATGAATCATATTCTCGACCTCTATCACTTCTAATTGTTTTAATTTTTCTCTCGAATTGATTTTCAATTTCAAGGAGAAATTTTTTAAAATTCTCAAAAGCAACATTTTTATTTCAATAAATAAAAATGAGTATATTTTGAAACATCATCGATAGAAGTGATAAATTATCTATTTTCTTCTCTAGTTAAAATTCATTTAAATTCACAAAAATTAGTATGAATTAATTCTAATAATTGAATATTTCTTTCAACACTTTTTTAGGTTCTTTTATGGTCTTAACTTTGTTGCATACTTCACATTTCTAAAAATTACTTTTTAAGCTATGAATTAATCCAAGACTACTCATCATCCTCACATATTTACTATTTATATGACACAAATGAGCATGCCAAAAATTTAAAGAAGATAGCATGTAAATTAAACTGGTAGATGCTTTATTGATATTTTCAATGTTCAATTTGAACATTCAATCATAGGCATAACCTTTTCCAACAATTTTTTTTTTTATCACATACTGATCATATTCCATAATTTGTTTAAAGCCAACTTTATTAAGAATATAACTCGACATTAAATTCTTCCTCATGGAGGGTGTGTAAAGCTCATCTTTCAGAGTTAATACTTATTGATGCGGCGGATGTAGTGCCACCGCAAGATTTGATGTTATGATATATGCGATGTCTTAATCACGCTTCCAGATAATATATGCGATGCTACAAAATTCACTGTAGAATGCGTTCATGCAGTTTATGCGTGTCACAAGTTTTCTTGCGATGAAACCAAGTATAATTCCACCGCAAGTTTCTCAAAATGATCCAAGGTCGAACATGGGGATTTGCGATACTAATGCAACAATGATGTGATATATGCGACCGTAATCAAAATTAATATTGTGAGGTGCTGAAAAGTAAAATGCGATGATAAATGAATAAACAGGTAAAGAGTAAAATGCGATGATAAACGAATAAACAGGTAAATAAATATAAAGTTGTGAAAGTGTGTGTGAGAGAATGCGATGGCAAGTCTTGTGAATTGAATCAGAGTTAGAACGGGTTTGGGGAAAGAACATCGCAAGTCTGTCAATTCTGTTGAGGACGCAACTAAGGTTCCGTTTTCCCTTGGCTTACAACTCTCAGTGATCACCCGCATCACCATATCTCTATGATGATCAGGGATGAACGCTTGCGAGCGCAAGGTTGTTTCCATCTCTGGAAATACTTCTTGTTTTAGTTAACGCATTCTATCAACCTTTTTTCAAGAGGTGGATTAGTATCTTCACTTCTGCTCTCACAGGTGAAGATACCATTGAGCATGTGTTAACTAAACTTAGCTGACTTCTTCAACATGGATTGACTTACTCGCTCAATCTTCCCCCGCACCCTGGAGGTTTAGTTACTCATAGTGAGAGAAATGGAAGATGAATGCATTACGGTGAATAGAGAGATAAAGATGAACATGATAATGATATTAATTGGTAAAGATAAAGCGTTTGTTACAGAGATATGAATGAAAGACAGGACAATGAACAACAATCGATGAACGGAAAGTAAGAACAAATGAGAGCAGCGTGTCAATGTCTTGGCACGGATCCCGATCGTAGCTATTTGCTTGCCGACATGATGGAGGAATGAGATGGAGAACTTCCTTCTCAGGAGAGTTCTCGAGGGAAGAATGACACTTGCACAGAACTTCTTTTCGTTCTTTTTCCGTGTGTTTTTTTCTTTTCTTTTGCTGAGTGTTGATGTTGCTATTTATAGACCTTAGCACCTTATGCGTCAGTGGTCCCACTCTAAAAGGTTACTTTTTCCAGTCAAGGTTTAGTGGGAATGTCCGCTCTGCTCCACGTTCAATTTGTCAGGTCGTACATAAAAAAATCTGTACAATTTCAGAAATCCCCGAGAATGCGTTGCTCTTTTTGTCCACGAGCAATCGTCACATGCAGTGATACAAAATCTCCGAGAATGCGTTGCTCTTTTTGTCCACGAGCAATCGTCACATGCGGTGATACCTGTTACCTGCAAAAAAAATATTTGGACATCCTTTTTGCCCTCGCAATGCGGTCAGTGGGTGTGTTTCCAATACTGATATTAACTGGTAAAGATAAAGCGTTTGTTATAGAGATATGAATGAAAGACAGGAAATTAAACAATAATCGTTGAACGGAAAGTAAGAACAAAAGAGATCAGCGTGTCAATGTCTTGGCACGGATACCGATCAGAGCTATTTGCTTGTCGGCGTGATGGAGAAATGAGATGGAGAACTTTCTTCTCAGGAGAGTTCTCGAGGGAAGAATGACCCTTGCATAGAACTTCTTTTTGTCTCTTTTTCCGTGTGTTTTTCTCTTTTCTTTTGCTGAGTGTTGATGTTGTTATTTATAGACCTTAGCACCTCCTGCGTCAGTGATCATGCTCCGAAAAGTTACTTTTTCCCGTCGAGGCTTGGTGGGAATGTACGCTCTGCTCCACATTCAATTTGTCGGGTCGTACATCAGAAAAGCTGTACAATTTCAGAAATCCTTGAGAATTCGTTGCTCTTTTTGTCCACGAGCAATCATCGCATGCGTTGATACAAAATCCTTGAGAATACGTTGCTCTTTTTGTCCATGAGCAATCGTCGCATGCGGTGATACCTGTTACCTGCAAAACAAAGATTTGGACATCCTTTTTGCCCTCGCAATGCGGTCAGCGAGTGTGTTTTCGATACTTCTACAATCTTTACGTTTCTAAGCCAATTTTAATATGTTTGATGTAACTTTTCCTTCCTATTGCAGCATATTCTAAGTAAGATGATATAAATAACATGTATTTCTACAAGTTATCAATACCATACAAAGGTGAATTTTATTCAACCTCCTCACTTCCCAAAATTTGGGGTGGTGTGAGAATCACGAAGCATTATTATTTTAGACTCCTCAAAAGGAGTATAAACTTTGAACCAATTTTTGTCATAGCAGACATGTCTATTGGCTTCAGAGTTAATGCACTATGCTTCAACACTTTGAAATATACATATATCACTTATCGTAGCCATAAACGACTCTTTAGTAATATTAGCCTGTGGTAGAGGTTCTTGTTTTTGAAGTCTACAAACTTAAGCAATATGCCCACTTTTGCCACAAACAAAATAAATTGGTTTGGAGTGTTGAGGATGTGTTTGGTTCTTATTCACTTGGTTTGGATATCTCATCTTAGAAAATTGAGATTTATTATTATTATTTTTCATATTATTCTTCTTTGACTTTAAATGACTATTATTAACAATCTGACTATTAGTTAAATTGTCATTAGAAGAGATTAGGTTTACCTTTGTGAGATTTTCATTACCTTCTTGAATCAAAGCATCTTGCCCCTTGCCTCTTCTTCCACACGAATGCGAGTAATTAATACTTTCAGAGAGATTTCATTTTGCGTATGACGCATATTTTTCTGAAATTCTCCCCATGGCGGTGAAGGTTTATCAATTATGCCGGCAACAATAAGATTGTCATCAATATTAATTCCTTCAAATGTTGCTTCAGCCACTATCATCTTAAACTCTTGTGCTTGCTCTACTACATATTTTCCATCCACCATTTGAAAGTGAAAGAAGCGACTTGCAGCATATTTTTTTCACACCTGCTTCTTCAATATCATATTTACTATGTAATGCTTTCCATATTTTCTTGGCAGATGTGAATATAGTATCATAATAATATAAAATTGATTAGCAAGATAATTTAAACGATAATACCGATATTTGTACTAATCTTTCTCATACTTATCAATTTTCTCTTGGTGTCCCATGAACTCTTCAAAGTCCATGCTTTCAACATCAATCTTCTTTGGGATTTTTTTTTCTATGAGGACATAGGCCACTTTGAGAAGATTAAGGCAGAACAACACTTTCCCTTTCTATCTTTTAAAGTGTGCTCCCTTATGTCGAAATGACTTGTTGAGACCTTCAATATTCTCTTTTGATTTCTTAATAGTAGACTCCATCTTTGAATCTCCTTAAAATTGATGGAGAATTATAAATAAAAGAGGAAAATGGAGTAAAAATAGAGAAACAAACACGTAAATAATTAGATCGAGACACGAATATCTCACTCTCTTTAAGGAGATTCAAGTCCTATGTGATGTGTATTGAATTTCTTCATATCAACCACCGGTGCAACAGATATTATGTGGCCCATCTCCTCTAGGATACAACAATAGAAATGAAACGTTGTGTAGCTCAAACTACTATGCACTGAAAGGTTGAGCTCAAAGCTCTACAACTAGAACACCCTCTTTTTTGGCCAATTGCCCATAAAACAACTAACAGGAGAAAGTAAGAGAGAAAGTAAAAGAGAGAGATATATAAAGTATTGGTTGGTGTGTGTTTGACAACAGAGTGAGAGACTTATTTATAGTAAAATTATATATCTAGATTTACTATTTAATAAACAATAATTCGTTTAACATTCAACCAAATATGTTTTCCTCTTTAAAAATTAAATCTTTCTCATTATTTCTTCAGAGTGAAACTTTAATTTAGCAAAACTTATCAAATATTTAAAAATGTGACATTTGGAATTTTTTTATATAATTTAAAATTGAAGTTTCACTTTGGAATAGAGGAAAATGAGGTTAATGTTGAGAAAATAGATACGTTAACAATTACGTTGAGGCGGGAATATCTCGTTCTCTTTAAGGATATTCAAGCTTCTGTAGTGTGTATTGTATCTCTTTATATTAACTGCTGGTGCAACATATATTTCTCTGGTCTGCCCAAGATAATAGTTATATTAAATAACAGAAACGCTAAACATGTATTTTATACATTATAACATTTTATAATATATACATAATGCATATAACATGTTTCCTATGGTGGGATTTTAAATCTAAATGGCATACTATATGTACAAACATGTTTAAATTTAAATACAACATGCATTACGTGCATAATTATTTAAATTATACGGATATGGTTCAACTTTGGCATCCTAAGCAAGCAAAATAACTAATTTATTACAAAACAGGTCCAAAACCAACTTCAAATTGGTGTAAAACCACCCAAACCAATCTGAACCGGACTTGAACTGCTCGAAACAGACCTTCAAAGCATCAAAATGGGTTGAATCAATCCAAGAATGGTTAAACCAGACCGAATTGGGGCTCAACCGATCGAACCAGAACCTTTCCTACACGAATCGACTCGAACCGCGTGTTGCTTAGTTGGGATGAGCAACATTGCAATGCTCATCCCAGCGTTGCAAAGTTGTCCTCCAGAAGCTGCTCAACGATCTTGCTTGCTTCAATCTCCAAATCACACCCCAATTTGGACTCTAATGACTCTAAATAAATTACAGACTCTAGAGCATACATATAAGTTCATCAAATAAGAGCTAATTACAAATTTAACTTTGAAATCAAAGAGAAATATAATACCAAAGCTAAAAAACCATCCATATCAGTCCAAAACATGCAATTTCAGAAATTCACCCATCAAAACTCAAATTAATGTCAATTGAGTGCTTAAATCCCACTCTAATACTAATTGATATTCAATTTTAACAATTCAAATTGATATCATTCCAAATTCACTCAATTTATTAATTCAAGGTGTTTATATTTTACGTGTTAGTAGAGGGAGCTTATAGACCTACAGATCATGAGCTCCAACGATTAAGATTAATTGGCTAAACTCTTTAGACCAAAATAATCAGTATTCGTTAACTATTAAGTCACATCACTATAGCTTGATAGTTGCACTCTCCTCACTGTAGATATATTTATGTCCACATGATTTAACCATAACTAGTAAGTCGACCCTTCACAAGTTGTTCGTAATAACGGCTGGGTCAATATGTTGTTTTACCCCTGATATTATGTCTTGTTTCTTAAGTTGCTACTGATCCTCTAGTGAACAATTAGTTTATGATCCAATCACAAACCATATCCCTCTCAGGCCAATGGGAGGGTGGGCTCTTTGTTCAAGACCTGGATTCAGTACTTAGAGAACAACCTTTCCCCTATCCCTAAATCGGGTAGGCGTGAATTCCTTATTGCACCCTATATCCCCAGCTATCTACCCGGTCTTACGCTTGAAATAAGAGGCTTAGTGAGCTGGCACTATTGAGCCAACCCTCACCTATGAAAATATAAGGATAATCCCAAATAAATAGGAGTTCATAGCTAGCTTAGGATTAAGATTGAGTTACCTAAGTCATCTAAGCGAAATTGTCAGTCTTAAACAGTAAACAATGTTATAAAGTAAAAGTGACTAATTTATTGGTCTGATCTTATGCAAACTCATTAAATAGGACGCCCCTACTCCTCATGTCAATACATGAACGAATTAGGATCACTTCGCTTGTAGCACCTTTACAACAACTTGTAACAACTACAGAGTAGGCCGCATCCAATAATGTTACTAGAATAAGGCACCCAACCTTATGCTTATACTATAGACCGCTTTAGCTATTTACTCGAACTTGATCCATTTTTATGTCTCAATATAGAGTTATGTAATAGCCATGGATCTTAGTTTATTGAATTTAGACTTTATGAATGTAATTTATTGATTAATAACAACTTTATTGAAGAAATATTGAATAACATCTTTATTGATAATAGAACGTGTTTAACTTTATAAACTATGAGTTTTAGGACACATAATCCAATAGAGTCTAATGTTGTTTTTCTAATTTTTTTTATAGAAAACAGTTTGAGAAATGAATGTCAAAGAACTCAACCCAGAGCCTATGAAACGGGTGGAAATGATGAAGGTTAAGCCAGTTACTCTCAGGAACAAGTTATCTCGGAGGAACAATATTTAGATAGGTTTGCATAACGATTGACATAGAATCTTGGGGCAATACATTTAAACCCTGAAAAAATATTTGAAATTGACTGATTTAAATCCTTAGGAGCTGGTACTTTTGAAGGAACTACAAATCCCACAGATGCTGAGGCATGGATTACTCAAATTGAAAAATGTTTCAGAGTCATGGGGTTGTCCTTAAGACCGAAAAGTCACTCTAGCAACCTTCTTATTGCAAAGGCAAGTAGAAAATTGGTGGAAGATGATTGAAAATCGAATAAGAGGAAATAACAAACCCACATGGATAGAATTTTGAGAAAATTTTTACGAAAAATTCTACCCTCATTCATTTCGTGATATGAAATGAAATGAATTTCTGCAAATTGTCCAAGGGAACACAACTATAGCAGAATATGAGCAAAAATACACTGAATTGTCCCGTTATGCACTAAACATTATAGATGATGAAATAGAACATTGCAAGAGGTTTGAAGTAGGATCATGACAAGAAATCCAAACTCCAGTAACAGCCTGCACTGCTTGGGAAGACTTTTCCAAACTTATAGAAGTAGCTATGCGAGTAGAAAGAAGTCTACAAATTGGAAAGAGTAAAGAGTAAGATATTATGATAAATAAACAATGAATTAAATAAGGAAGTGGGAGGTCTACTCTAGGAGTATCTAATAAAGGAATCTTTAAAAATAAGGATACTTCAAAGTTCGGAATAGGATATACAAACCAACACTGCTCCAAATCAATCACTAGCTATAATAGGAGGCCTTGGTGTCTAAAATATAATCAGTATCATTGGGGTAATCAATGTCCAGAAAACACAAATGTTTGTTTTCACTGTGGACAAATTGGACACTTTAGGAGAGAATGTCCTCAATTAATGACAAACGCTGGGAAGACAACCTCTCACACAATTCATTAAGAAGTTAGACCAATGAGATAAGGTAAAAGACGACCAAGGGAATGGAAGGGAAGGGAAACAGGCGAATTAACCCAGCATTCGGGAAGAATATACGCTTTCACTCAAAAGGAACCAGAGCCAGAGGACAAAGGAAAGACTCCAAAAATATGAAATTGTATATATTTTCCAAATACTTGGAATAAAACATCTTTTTCTTGCTAATTTATAAATTGGTTGATTAAGAATTTGGGAAAAATTTTGAGGATGAAATTTTCTCTAAAGAGGTAGTAATTGTGAAACCCCAAATGTTTGTCTATGTAATTTAAAGCTTGGTTAATTAAGAATCTTCTAGGGGAATATAAGAAGAGGTGAATTCCTTAAGAAATGGGGGGAAAAAAACGTAAAAGACTAAACGTTAAAGTGGAAGTTTTGGGTAATAAAATTTAACTAAGTATTGAAACAAACAAACACCTAGTATTGATATGTTGTATGTTACCAAGGTCAATTGAAGTTTAAATATGCTACTTGGCAAGGCCCATGTTGGACGCGTGAAGACCCCATGCGTTGGTAAGAGGCGCGGCTAAGCTAGGCGTCATGCATTCAAATGTGATGTTTGGAAAAGCAAAGTGTGAGCACCAAGTAGTCGTGCGATGACATGAGGGCAATGACCAAGTGTTGGCGTGAGTGGGCTGCTCATGTGGTGGAATGTGATTGGGCATTAGCAACAACTTAAAGCAAAGTGACGAGTTAGGTAGGCACTAATCTAGTGGCATGCGGACAGGTGAGGTGCTGATGGACGCGCACGAGCAGGCTTGTTGGCGCAAGGCGATGTGCGCAGGAAGTGAGCGCTCGACCGCACGCATGGAGTCGCGCGAGCAGAAGTGCAAGACACCGAGTGTGTAGCGTTGCACGGGCAGTAAACGCATGGTTGCACGGATATGAGTGCAAGGCACTAAGTGAGCGATGAAGCCATGCGATGGCTAGGTTATTTTAAGGTGAGGGAGACCTCCTGAGTGCATATAGCAAGAGTGGCCTAAGCGTAAAGGTTGCCGTTGGATGTGTGGTATGCGATAGCCTAGGTGGAGGAGTTGAGCGCATAAATATGTGATGATTGCCATCATGCACCAATTAGAAGCCATCGTGCGTCGAGAAAAGGCTATCATGTATCGAGTAGAAGCCATCGCACACCGAGTAATAGCCAGACGCGAGCAAGGAAACACTTGGTTATTTTGTATAAATCTTGAGAAATCAAAGGTTTTGAGCTATTAAATTGTGATTTGGGTGACAAAAGGTGGGTGATGCACCAGCTAAGTGTTGAACGGATTAAAACGAGGAGCTGTCAGTTGGAAATTGAAGGGTGGAATGGAAAGAGTTGAAGTGGGCGCATGAGAAGACATACAAAGTACGTTGGCTAAGGGAAAGGAAGATACTTTAGGCCCATTGTGGCAAAGGGTTGGTGTGGGTAGCATGAGGTGAAGTCACATTAACATGCAATTAGGCTGTAGGTGTCAAACTGGGAAGAACTTTGGATGCCTAAAAATAGGGCAGGTTGGGACGAACAACTCTTACAATCCACTAGTGCCATTTGAGTGATATTGGTGATAACGGGCAGAAATGTACGTTATTATAATGCAAAATCATAAAACAATGTAGGATTGCGATGGTAAAAATATACAATATTGCGACCAAAAGCATTTAGTACACAACATTACGATTGCATGCATCCATTGATGCTTGATTTTATGAAGTGAATTATGGATGATAAGTGATGATGAGATTGCATTGAACACTCAAGTTTCCTCAGCGGAATCCAAGTGTAAACCCCACCGAGTTTCCTGGTAAGTCCAAGGTCAAACTCAGGGACTTGGGAAAACAGATTGTGATGGTAATTTTTATGAAAACCTTGTGGTAACCGGTAACTCAATTAATTATTGGTTTGTTGTTGATTGCGTTAATGAAAAATAAGCAAATGTGGTGGATTTGAGAAAAGTCAGTTGTGGGATAGATACACTGAGTATGCGGATGAACGGGTTGAGAAGGTCTTTAGCTAGCATTACTTGGGAATGCGTCAGACTATGCGATCACTACAACCATGCACAATAAGTCATTTTCCAATGCAAATACTATGCTCCTAAGTCTAGGACGCATGTGTTGAATGCAAAAGTGTCCATAGAGCTTATTCCTAAGTCTCTACTATTTTCCTATGCGATGATGCAAAATGCATAAAGGCAAGGTGACCGCATACAATCATATCCTATCTCTAGGATGCATGTGATGCGTTAATAGCGAATAATGCTTATTCCTAAGCTCCTATTTCTTGATTATATGTTCTAATCACGCTCTCCCGAGCCTAGATTCTAACCTGACTTTCCCAAGCCTAGGTTCTGTCCTTAGACTACCCTCCCGAGTATCTCTAATGGACGAATGAAGCATACATAATATAAGATAATCACATCGAATGAAGATTCCCTAGTTGTGCCAACTGAGTGCTTCTCAACTCATTCAACTGATTTAGCTACTCATGCGTAAATAATAGAGAGTGAACAAATATAGAGAAGTAGATTCCATTTCGATAAATGAGTAGAGTACACAATAACAATGGAAGTTAAAGGTAGAGAGCATGGTAGCAAGTTCTTGCTGAACGAGGCTTTTACACTGTAAATCTCTATTCGGTTCCAAAGATGTTCCTGCTTCCGCAGGCGTCGACCCTCTCTCTGTCCTTGAAGCTTCCAATGCTCTTCCAAACTTACCGAAACGATCTATCAGCACAACCTCCTCTCTCGCGTCCGCCTTCAAGTAAAAGAAAATCTAAGAACCAGGCTAAACTTGAAGATGGTGAACTCGTGAACTGGTGGTACCCCTTTTCTGAAGGATGCTTTTGGTATTTATAGAACTTCCAGAGCAAATATTACGAACACAATTACCACAAAGCCTTGCGGTATTGCTGCGCTCGACCAATGATTTCCTATGATCGCAATTTCCGCCTTGTGTTCACGCATAATCTGCATAAAAACACAAAAATCAACTGTTCCTATGCGATGAACGCATGCGACAGGAATATTATGAATGTGATGCTTTTTGGACGCAATTTAACATATTTTATCAACACAAGCCAACATTGTTTAAGAACTTAGCACTATGATAACGTGCATTTCTGCCCGTTATCATCCATCGCATTAAAATAGCTAACATATGTATTTTTGTGCAGAAAATGCGTTGACGCAAGGTGGAAATGCAATCCGAAGAAATCATCGTCCAAGCGCATTAAGAGATTGCGGTCGTAAGGCTATGTGATCATTTGCATTAGTGAATATCTGCTCAAGAAGGTGGCCTCATAGAGCTGACGCATCAAGATGGGTGCATCTGGGTGAAAGCTTAATAAATCACGATGGGACAGACAGCTGATGACGGTCGATTCCGAATTAAGTTGACAAGCCGTTAATGACCTACTGTAGCAAGTACACTCAACTTTTCAGTGAAAATTATACGGCGTATCAGATAGAGAACTAATGCCATCCCATCAGTGCAATCATGAGAGAGAATAAACTTTTCACCCTGAAGCTCTATAAATACTGCAAACCACCTTCATTGAAGAAGATCGTGCAGTTAGTTTGTTCACCTAGTCTTAGAGTTCTTGTTCTTAGTTTTATTATATTTAGAAAGCGGAAGCGAGAGAAGGGAAAATACGCTGGAAGATCGTCCTGGTCAGCTCGAGAAAGAACCTAGGGAGCGTGGAAAAACAGAGAGAGGGCTGACTCTTGCGAGAGCAAGAATATCTTTTGAGCAGAGTAGAGAAGAACAATGTAAAACCCCTGAGAAGCAAGAAATTGCTACCTGGCTCTTTATTCTTATTGTGCATTGTCATTCTGTACTTCGATTATATATATAATGGAACTTAGTTTTCTATATCTGTTCACTCTCTGTAAAATACACATGAGTAGCTAAAATTGTCGAATGGGTTGAGAAGTACTTAGCTAACATAACCTAGGATCTTCATTGCATGCGATCATCTTGTCTTATGTTGTGCCCATCACCCTTTAGAGCTACTCGAGAGAGAGTCTACAGAAAGAACCTCAGACTTGAGAGAGCTAGGTTAGAATCTAGACTCGAGAGAGCAAGAGTAGATCTACATAAGCAAGAGATAGAGACTTAGAGATAAGCTCTGTTTGCCATCATACATCGCATGTACCCTAGAGATAGGTTAGGATAGTATGCGGTCACCTTGTGTATCTGTGTGTCGTTCGCCATCGCATAGACAAGAGTAGAGGCTTAAACGTAGGACCTATAGATACCATCGCATACATCGCATGCGTTCTAAAACTAGAAGCCATAGCATTTGCATTGAGAGTTGATTTGTTGTTGTATATATGTAGCATGATCGCATAACAATGAACGCAATCCTAGGAAGTGTTAGCTAAACCTCTTCTCAACCCATTCCCCTGCATATTCATCACATCTTTCATATTATTAACTCTTTTCTCAACTCCACCGCATACATTTTATACTGTAAACAACAAACCAACCAACCCTTTGATTTATTTGTTACCGCGAAGTGATCTCGAAATTACCATCGCATATTGTTTTCCTTAGTCCCCGAGTTCGACCCTGGGCTTACCAGGCAACTCAGTAGGATTTATACTTGGATCTTGCTGAGAAAACTTGCAGGCTCAACGCATTTTCCACCATCGCATTCTTAACCATTATTTCATCGCATAACAACACGCATCAATTGGTAAGAGAGTCCTTAGAAGAAAGTATAGTGAGAGGTCTCAGGCTGTCATCTGACAACTTGTAGAAATACAAGTTATTTATGTTGTTTTATTTAGATTATGCGGAAAAAAGAAGGAAAAGTTGTATCGATAGTATAAGAATTGGCTGAGAAATACAAAAATTATAAAATGTCGCAAACAAACCCACAAGCCCATTACGATGGCGAAATGGAATGTCCAAGTCTTTGTTTTGCGGGAAATAGGTCACCGCATGCGTTAATTGCTTAAGGACAAAATGCACAACACATCTACACAACATGCGCCAATCGATCTAGAATAAAAAATGATCAACGAAAATGCAGCGCATGCGACGATCTATCATGGATTCAAGCCATCAACGCATTTTCGGTAATCAAAACAACTACACCGCATGTGGCGATCGATCGAAGATGTGAAGAGCAACGCATTCGCGGGCAATTATGACAAGTGTACAACTTTTCAGTTGTACGATTCTGACAGATTGATCGTGGAACAGACCGAACATTTCCACTATGCCATAGCAGGAATTTTCAGAATTTACACAGTGAAACCACTAATACAAAGAGCCAAGGTCTTGTCTATAAATAACTTCCTTGAATTCATTACAAGAGAGGCTGGTCTGAAGAGAGTTTACAAAGAAAATCTGGGAGAATGACGAGACAAGGCTGAAAGGTGAGTCTCTGAGCAAGAAATTCTTTCCATTCCCGAAGAAGAAGCTCTGTGCAAGAGGTCACTTCTACCTGGGAAGAAAGCCTGAGAGGGAAGCTTTCCACTCCATCTCATCCACACGCCAGCAAGCACAATGTCTTCGATCAGGATCTGTGTCAGGACATTGACACTCTTTCCGTATTTGTTTCTATTCTTTCATTCATCTTCTTTAATCTTTAATTTACAAATCATGTATCAAACACTGATATTTAGATTTAAATATCATTATCGTCATCATTATCATCTCTCTGTTCTGTTCTATACATTTATCATCCATTTTCTCCATCTTGTGTCCTAATCCCCTGGGTAAAGGAGAAGGATTAAGCGAGTGAGTTAATCCTTGTTAAGGTAATCGACTAAGTTTAGCTAAAGCATGCTCCGCTGTGAGAGCAGAAGTGAAGATTTCATTCCACCTATCGAGAGAAGGTTGGAAGAATGCGTTAACTAAAGCGAGAAGTATTTCTAGAGATGAAAACAACCTTGCGTTCATTACATTCATCCCTGTTTCACCATAGACGTATGGGAACACAGCCGATCACTGAAAGGTGTAAGCTGATGACATGCAGAAATGCATGCCATCTTAGGCCTTTTACTTAGAATTATGAAGGTTGTTAGGCAGAATATGTGTCAATCATGTTAGGAATTCACAAGAAAAAGAGTTTACGTCGATCAACATGTTGAATCTCAGCTAACCCGTTATTTTGCGTTATTATGCGTTCAATATTCTATTTTTGTAGCTAAAACAGGAAATTGACGCAAACGCAGAAACCAGACCACTCCATCGCAAAGGCAAACACATCGATCAACGCATGGATATTGCGGTAATCTGTCGTATGCGTCCATCGCATGGGAGTTGCGCTCGTCAAACGATTGTGGTCATCATGTAGAGTTGCGGTATTAAGCGAATGCAGTCATTGAATGATTATGGCTACTCGACAACGCATTCTAATGGGATCAACGCAAGGTTGGTAGAATGAACGCATCAACATATCTACCTCGAGAAATACTAAAAGATGATGCTAACATTTCACCTACCACGCCATTAGTGGAAGAGGATCAGAAAGGATTAACACGCCGAACGTTAGACTCAGAGCAGTCCAATTAATGCTGTCGGTGACCCAAACTCTATAAATAGAAGTAGATGAGCAGAAATTCAATGAAACCAAGGTTTTTGCCTGAGGTTCGCCTAGGACAGATCCTTGCAATCTATACAAACGTGTGAGAAGATGGCTGGGAGTTCTTCACCTCTTTTATCCATTCCAAGTGAAGATCGGAGCCTTCGATCAGAGCTAGATCTTGAAAGAGTCAGTTCCTTCGCCCATCCATGGAACTATCTGCAGCCTTGACGCACATCCACTGGGAGCAAATCTTTGCTTCCAACTGGTCATTTCTTATATTATATTGTTTTCAATGCATTTCTCTGTTTCTTCGACTTCATCTCCATCTTCTTTACTTAGCATCTTTACTTTCATTACAACACTTAGTGGGATTGCCTGGGTATCACATACTTAGTCATGTGGATTAGGGATACGAAACATGTAGTAACCCACCGAGAGGTGTGCATTGCGCGAGTGTGAAGCTGCTGCAATGCCTGTCTATAGGCTAACGCATTGCTTGTCTATGAGTGAAGTCAGCAACAATCAACTACCCGAGAGGGTAAGTGGTTGGACGCATTAAGCAATGTATGCATTGTTCACAAGGGATAGTAACAATCTTGCATCAACCAAGTTCATGTGATTGTCTTGTATTATGTATGCTTCATTCGTCCATTAAGGATACTCGAGAGGGTAGTCTAAGGACAGGATCTAGGCTTGGGAAGGTCAGGTCAGAATCTAGGCTCAGGAGAGTCAGATTAGAACACATAATACAAGAGATAGGAGCTTAGGAATAAGCATTGTTTGCTATCAACCCATCGCATGCATCCTAAAGATAGGATACGATTGTGTGTGGTCACCATAGCATTGTGTGCATTTTGCATCATCGCATAGGAAAAGAGTAGAGACTTAGGAATAAGCTCTATGGACATTTTTGCATTCAACACATGCGTCCTCAACTTAGGAGCACTGCATTTGCATTGGAAAATGATTTTCCGTGCATGACTGTAGCATGATCGCATTGGCTTGAGTTGACTAAGGTTGGCCTTGCAGTCACTCTTAAGGGTTGCAATGAAATCATCTCCGCATTTTATCTATTTCCCACACATTTATTTCATGTCAAGGTTTGTCGTATCTCTATCTTTCATGCATATTCTCGTTGCGTTGTCTGTTAGATAGAAGTAGGAGTAGGATTAACTTAGCAATATCCCTTCCATTCTTTTATTTAAACCGCCGCATGTACATTACCGCATACATATAGCTACAAGTCCCTGTGTTTGACCTTAGATTACCCGAGAAACTTGCGTTCACGTTATACTTGGCGTGAGTGCAAGTAAACTTGTGGTAGGACACATGGTCATCGCATACATTCATTAACGCAGTATCAGTCCAACGCATGACCACCGACGCTTGACTATCAACGCATATCTTAGGAACATGCATCGCATACCACGTCCACGGGATTTTGGTTGTCGAGTAAAATTGACTTCTAATTTTTCGCCATCAATGATCCACTTGTATATCTGTCTCTTATACACATCTAGATGTGTATAACATCATAAGCTAAGGGAAAGCAGAACCTCAACTGCGTCCTTAACGGGATTGACGAACTTGCGATGTCCTCTCCCTCAGCTCATTCTTTTTCTGATTCATTCACAAGACTTGCCACCGCATTCATTAGATTCTTTTGTACAACTTCACAGTCAGTCCTCACCCTGTAACATTTGTAGTTTAGTCATTTATTTTATCATCGCAATTTACTTTAACGCAATTTATTTTCATCGCAATTTACATTTTCTGCGCAAAACAAATTCTTTATTCTTTATGATAAACCGGTCGCATCTACCACACTAGTATCGCATCTAAACAACAATAATCCCCACGTTCGACCTCAGGTTATTCTGAGAAACTTGCGTTGGAATTATACTTGATTCCAGCGTAAGAAAACTTGTGACACGCAATACATCATCGCATACTACGAAGCATATTACCATCAACACATACACTTAGAACGTAGTATCGCAACAATATCTTTTATCGCAAAGTACTTGAGCGCATAGAGCATCATCATATTCATATTCATTCATGAGCAATGCATAAGATAAAGAGAGAAATACAAATTTAATATTACAAGTTTTTGGCGCCGTTACCGGGGATAAGAACTTCATTCATTCATTCATCAGTAGTGCATAAGCGATATAACATAAAATCATTTCATCATCTTTTATTATATTCAACAAGTTTATGGCGTCGTTGCCGGGGATTGGTAACGGTTTAGTGTTGAATATTCTTGTGGTATTTTGCAGGACAGATCTTTGCTGTACTGTCTGTTTATCGCGAAGAGCAGGCTGACGGTTTATGAGTACTGAGACTGATCCAGAATTCAAAGCCGACCCAGAGATCGAGTGTACTTTTCGCGCAAGAGCATGTCAGAACCGACTTAGGCAAAGAAGAGCAAACATGGCTAACAATGAGAGGCCCGAAGGGAATCAAGGGGCGAATCAGCCAGCGCAAGATCCTGTTTTTCTTGCAGCCGACCGCAACATCCCGATGAGGAACTATGCGGCGCCGAATCTTTATGACTTCTCGCCCGGATAGTTCCTTTCAAGCCTTCTGGAATCGCACCCAGGATTAACCAACACCCTCCATCTCCTTGCGTTAACGGCTGGCTAGGAAGAATTCTTTCATGAATCGCCCTCTTAACCAACTGGTCCGAATGTTTCAAGGAGTAATATAATTCTTGCGGCAGCTCCAAAAAGAATTAACCTCCTTTACCTCATCCCTCCCCCAGTGTCTACGGGAAAAGAGGTACAAATTCTAATTCCCCTCAAAGTGTATCTCAACCCGAAGCTGGGCAGAATGGGGTGTGGGGTACTTCACCCTTGCCATTTCTCCAATTTGTCGCATTTTTTGATCATCCTGAAGAATTACCGGCTTGATGAGGGTGATCTTCATATACCAATTTAGGTTAACACTTGGCGAAAGTATAATTGGTCGGGGACATAGCTCGCAGGATATCGCATCTAGGAATATGACTCTATACTCTCGATTGCTTGTGAATATACATCAAGCTCTGAGAAGACAAAACAACTTACTCTTTCATGGAAAAACCATTAAAAAGGAAAGATATCAACACTTTGATCTCAAGTTTCATTAAGTGACAAAAAAAATTGTCTGATCGGGTCGGAATGTGGCCCATGATGCTTAGAACCCAAACAGAAACAATTCGAACAGTTAGCTTCTCGACTAACGAATCGGATGGTTAGCGGACGGACACTAAGCTGACCTACAATCACCCCCAACAGAATAATGCTTCTGTGTAAACATTACCTATTCATCCCTTGGTCCCAATTCAAATATACACTCTTATTGCCTAAGTCAAGGATCCATGACATGTGGGTCTTACGCGGAATTTGACACTTCATTCTCTACGTCCTTGAAATTTTCGGAATCTAAAAAATCCCTCCAGTACTCATAAACCGTCAGCCTGTCTTCGCCGGAAAATAACAGACGTTATCTTCGACTTAATCCATTCTTTGTCTCTAGCATGCTTGCACTCACTTCAATATTATTTCTCCCACTCTACTCCCCTCGTTACCAATCCGCGCAACGTACGCCCATAACTTTGTTTTGGATATAATAAAAGATGATTGAAATGATTTTATGTTATACGCTATGCACTTCTTGAATTCGAGATGAAAATCGTATTATTGAATAAGCACAAGTTCTATATGTCCACTGATTGATTGTCCCCTCTTACATATTTTTGGTACTTGGGCTGCTCGCAACTAATATGTGTAATAGTCTAAATTATGTATTCTCTGTCTTTATCTTATGCATTGTGGTGAATGACATGAATATGAATATGATGTTGCTCTGATGCGTGCTCAAGTAAATTTGCCGATAAAAGATGTTGTTGCGATACTACGTTCGTAAGTTGTATGTGTTGATGGTAATATGCTTCGTTAGAGTAGTGCCGATGATGATATGCGCTGTTCAAAGTCTTTCATTTTACTGCCTGGAATCATAGCTTTTCAAACGCCAAGTCTTCTCCAGACATAAACT